>NC_133347.1:27182751-27232751 GCF_030506205.2 Paramisgurnus dabryanus | reverse complement strand
AAGGTAACAGTGAATTCATTTTGAAGTGTTTTGGATGGGGTGTAATCATAAACTTCATACGCCGTATTCAGCCTGCTTCTATGTTGATTCCAAAAGCTTTAAACTTATAGTTTTGTATTTAGCCATCAAAAAATGATTTATAATGATAATTCGTATTAATTCATACGACCACATTTGTAAGTTTTGGTACGATTTGCCTTGACCCTTGTGACGTTGAGGTTTGGTTTCGTTAATGTTTTTATGAGAATCGTACAATATTGCATGATTAATTGCCGTGGAGGTCATCACGCCACTGATCTACTGGCCTTCCTTCATTGTGATGCCCAGCCGATGGCAGACCAATGACCACCAGCATGCCCCTGTTTAATCTACTTATCCGTGTATATATACATTTATATTATTTTTTAATCCCTATAAAAATTAAAAAAATCGTACCTATCATAAATTATATCCTCTAGAGCGGCCATTCCCAAACTGTGGTCTGCGGACCACTAGTGGTCAGTGAGGGTACTGCAGGTGGTCCGTGTAAAGGCAAAATAAGAATATGTTTATTTTAAGAATACGTATATACAGGGCCGTGCAGAGACAATTGGAGGGGCAGGTGCTCAAAAAATAAAAAGGGCACTTTGCTCGCTGACACGCAAGCACACAACTGAAACAAATAATAAAGTAATACAGAATAGAAAGATGATTTTAAGTCTAACGTTTTCCTTTATTTTCCTTACAAATAAAGTGAGACAGAAAAATCTATATAGACTGAGTTTTATATCTATATATTTATGCATTTGGCAGCCACTTTTATCCAAAACGACTTACAGTGCATTTCATTTTGTGTTTGTGTGTGTCAACAGTATATGCAGTTTTGAAATTATATGATATTATTGCATTGTGACATTAAGATATTATTACGTTTACAGTCTTGTGTTTTTGTTGTCATATTTAAAATATAATTCTATTCTATTCTAATCCTGTTCGAAATTTGTATACAAAGAGAGTAGCCTATAGTTTTGAATTGTGTTTGTGTTGTGTTTTTGCACACTTTGATGCCTTGATGACACGGCAATAAAATAATGACATTCATCTCTCCTTTCATTCATTTCATGAAGCCTCTAGTACTTTCTTTATTTTCAGGTAAACTAAAACTGGTTGCAAAGCTGGAGAGTTTTTGACTGAGTTAATAATTTAGCACGAGTATGGCTATATTACCCAACATCAGCTCACATTGTCTTTTATCAAAGGCGAGTCCAGGAATCGTAAATTCAATATGATACAAAAAGTTTTTTTTACCGTATTCATCGGATCTTGCTCCTTCAACAAACTCCGCGTGACAAGTGGATGACATTAGAACAGCGCGAGAGCGGTTTGAAATCAAACTCCTCCGTATGATTTCCCGAATATTTCTCGCGGTACTTTGATGTCATGTGCGTTTCGGTTCTTGCATTGCTGCGTGAAGTTGAGCACACCTTAAAACTCGAGACAGCTACCTGTATGAACTCCCGGCAGAGAACGTCCCTGCCTTTGCCTCATCCATTGTTTTTATATGGGAAGAATGTTTTATTTTCAGCGTGAGAAATGCAAGGTGTGGCGTCACTGGCGTGTAAACTGGCTGAAATGCGTGTGTCTCCCACCGAATGCGTGAAACTTGAGAGCCCTGTTTGCATCTAACGTTGTAGAGATGTTAATACACATAGACAGCAATAAACAAAAGCTGTGCATGCTCTCCTCACGTTGTTCTTGTAAAATAATAATAATATAACAAGCATTTCGCTTCGGTTCAATGCCGGCTCGAGGGGGATCCTCCCTGTACTGCGCACCGTGTCGTGCACGTGTGGGCGCTGCTAGCTAGCTAGTGATGATCGTCCCTAAAGAGATTGTCCAATGAAAGGTCAATACGTCATCATGTGACTAATTTTATTTTTTATTAATTTTACTAATAGTTAGATTGGGCAGGCCTTCACAAAAGGGCATTTAATTACAAAAAAATGCCTTGACAAAAAGGGCACTTTGGTCATCCAGGGGTAAAGGGGCAGGTGCTTGGGCACCCGCCGACCCCCCCTCTGCACGTGCCTGCGTATATAAATAATATTGAAATAAATTTTAAATTAAATTGTCAAGTTATTGTGTGATTACTAAAATACGCCAGTGGCGCTCGGCCATGACATTCAAGTTAAGTGCCGTACAAAATGGATCGGTGTATGAATATGTGGCAACCGTTTTGTGCAGTAAACTTTCTTTTAACAAAACTGTTGTAATGATTTGATGACCAGTTATAGTTGTAGTGCTAGTAAGCCTATTTAGAGGTGCAGATTAATTCAGGACTTTGTGGAGACGTATTTTATAATGAATATTAGGAGGTGGTCCGCGAAAATTCTTGATTACAAATAGTGGTCCACACACACAAAAAGTTTGAAAACCCCTGCTCTAGAGAATCAGCTCTGTCTGGCTTTCCCCGAAGGGTTTTCCTCCCCTAGGACTTTTCGCCCACAGGGTTTTTCATCAAATTCCTCTTTGTGTATCAAACAACCTCCTCCGCCGCTGCTGTAGTTGTCGATGTCTCAGAAGTAAATGGGAGTGAGAAAATGGCAGAAAATTTAAAAACACCTGCAGCTTTTGAAGTCGACGTGTCTATTTTTTGCATTTTGCATTCAATTTTTTGCAATTTCTATTTTTTGCATTTTTGATAAGAAAAAAAAGAAAATAAAGTATTGGAATGAATCGCAACATGTAACGTATTTTATCTTATCATGATACATTGTATCATGACCCATGTATCGTATCGTGAGCCCCTTGCCAATACCCAGCCAAAGCTGACATTGGCTTAACTTAGCACACTCTTACATAGGTTACATTTTTACTGCGCTCGCTATATGGTTAATCTTAACCGCTGTATTGTGCTGTTTAAGTTTTAAGATTTTTTTATTTTATTTATTCATTTAGCTGACGCTTTTTTCCAAAGCGACTTACAATACTACACATGTCAGAGTGTCTTGTTCAGTGACACAATGGTGTGTCACAGTGTATTCGAACCCCGGTCTCTCACACCAAAGGCATGTGTCTTAACCACTGCGCCATCCCATTTTTCTATATAAATAAAATTGAAAGCCTACTCGTAAAATATGTACGATTTCTCGTGAGATCAGGGCGCCAGTTCATACAGATTACAAAAACGCAAGGCATGAATATGTTAAAAACTTTTCTCTGGTAAGTTTTTTAAGCACATTGACCGGAATCAACAGAAGTAAGATTTATTTCTAACCAAATAACACAACTTTGGGGAGCAATTCTTGCACATTGAACTATTACGCAAATAACTTGTTATCAAGTCAATCACACGTTCTTAAGTCAATGTTACATAATGGAAAAAATACATCCACGTTTTCTGAGGTTGTTTGTCCTGTAAAAATGTGTAAAACAATGCATGTTCGGTGATTTGATGGGTGAATGGCCAGCATCCTGATATAAAGCAATAGGATTAAAGCGCACGCTCTGGACGTCCATCTCTCACAGCCTTGGTTTGAAATAAACATGGCAGCGGACTGAATAACATATAACATGGCATATAGATACAGTTGAATTTAATTCAAACACCATTGGTGAAAATGCTTTATTTGGCATGGCATATGTTTATCATTTAATACATTTTCATTGAAATATGATCGTCAGCTAAATTAAAATTCCAGTGTACCGTGGAAGGGACACTGTATTATTTGACAGACAACTTCATCAAATACAACAACTCAAAACAAAAATCTAAACATGTCACATATCTTTGGAAAGCTGAAATTCTTGTGATTCGAATGATGTAAACTGTTTTAAGATAAAAATCAACAAAGCAGGTATAATTTGTGCCTTTTTCTGTAATGCCAAGTGGTTAAATCCCCAAGTTTAAAGGTCACGTTCTTCCTGATCCCAAACTTTAGTTAGGCTGTTTGAACGCAAAGAACCGACTTGCGTTCTCGTGGAGAATGGTCTTGCCTGGCGACCTTGGAAGAACGAACTCAGAAGGTCACGAGAACAAAGAATGCACTTGTGAGAATTGAGATTAGGGCTGGGTATCGATTCAGATTTTCCAGATCGATTCAATTTCGATTCACAAGCTGTCAAATCGATTCGATTTCGATTCTCGATTCAATTTTCGATTCCGGTTCTCGGGCAGTTTTTATACTCAATTCTCGATTCAACTCAATAAATATAGATTAAATACAAATACTATACTAATAAAAAGAACAGTGAACAGCAGGTTTCAAGTGGGTAATTAATTATTAAAATCGATGAAGCACCTGAAACCGCCATTTTAAGCACTGAATTAATGAATGACAGGCTTGCCTCTCGCTCCTTGGTAACCTCGCACAAAGCAAAAAATAGGGTGACATCTAGTGAAGAAGACTAGTAATTCGATTTACGTTAATCTTTCGTTTAATGTTTGCAGAAATAAATATGAAAGAAAAAAATCGATTCTGCTCTTTAAGAATCGATTCTGAATCGACCACATTTTAAAAAACGATTAATCGAAATATCGATTTTTTTGCCCAGCCCTAATTGAGATGTGTGCGATTTCAGCGCAAATTTTCATGCGTCCTCTTTACTTTAAGAATCGGATTGAACTTCAACGGTTAATGATGCGTAGAGCGAGAACACAAGGACGCAACATCACTGAAGAACAAATATTGCTATACAGATAAGTAAATTGTGTGAAAAATAATGCGTTTGTTATAACACATGTTATATTGCGCACTGTAAACACAATCAAAGCTTCAAAAACACAGAAAGAACGGGAGCTTTAAGCTTTGTTTATACTTGTGTTTCGCTCCGCACCGCGTGCCTCCGCTGATCACGCGCGCTTTGATGAGTAGTTGTTGTTGTTGTATTACACTAAAGCCATCATTGTTACACATTGAAAGACAGAGCATGGTTACTACACGAATTCAAAAATACTAACAACCTGTTGGACAAGTTTAAGTTTTTAATTCTCTAAAATATGACAAGTAGGAAACAAATCTCGATCTGAACTTCCTCTTGTGTTCATTACATTTTGAGCTCAGATGTCGCCTGCTGTATCGCTGTCATCGATGGGTCTGGTTTCACACCAGTTTACTGAGAGATGGAAGTGTTTTTGGTTTTATCTCTTACCCTCTTCAGAAAGCTCATAATCCCGGAACCTCCGGTCCCTCTTTCCTCCAGGGCTGTAGGGGCTTCACTGATCACGTCGAGCTCTTGGACCGAATCACGTCCATTAGCCCGGAGCTGTCTGGCACGAGAGGCCGGTATAGTGACGAAACGCGTGACAATATTGATGTGATAGTTACGTAAGTCCACCAGTCGAGCTATACACTGCTCAAACGTGTGTGTTAGGTGTTCATCTGCTTGCTGAAGCACAAAGTTGCGCAAGGATAGATGACTAGAGATGCTCTCAATGAAACGCTTATGGGAGGGGGGCATGTAGTCCCTCATTCTCATCAGGAAGGCACCTGATTCACAAAAACAAACATTATTCTCAATGTAATGATCAAATAACTCTCAATAATGTAAATGCAGACATATTGGCCTGGTTTTACAGACAAGGCTTAGCTTAAACCAGGACTAGGTCTTAGATGTTTATGCATGTTTTATATACATATATGTGCAATCTATGGCACTGGCATATTTTATGATCTGTCAGTGAAAGTTATTTAGTCTAGGACTATCCTTAAGCCTTGGGGGGGGGGTATAAAATAAAGGTGCTTAAAAGGTTCTTCACAGCAAAGACTCATTGTTGGTTCCTCAAAGAGCCATTCAGTCAAAGGTTATTTAAAAAAAAAAACATTTCTTCATAACCTTTTTCACCACAAAGAAGCTTTTGTGAAACAGAAGATGTTCTTTATGGATCCATTTAGTTAAATGGGTTCTTGGCATTGTCAGGCACCTTTATTTTTAAGAGTGTATGCAAGCTGTGGCACTCCATCTGGATGTTCGCCTCATCTTCAGCAAAGAATTTTTTCTTCTTTTACAATAAAAAAATCTGTTCAATGTTTTAAATACGGTCATCAGTCAAACTGTGTTTATGGTGGAAATGTTTTAAACCATTATAAAATACTAATGTGTTGCATAAAGATACTTCTCTATAACAATAGAATAACAATATAATGTACTGTAGCATGAAGTCCGGGACAGGAGGTTCTAGGTGTCCCCAGAAAATGTTGGAGAAAATAATCAAATGAAATATTTGCTTGGAATCTTTCTAATATGTTCTAAAGGTAGCCAATGATATTTGCTATACATAAAAATATGTATTCTTATATATTTTAGGTAGGGGGGTCCCTCACAAAAGTTTCATCCTATTTGGGGGTCCCATTATAAAGTTTGAAACCCCCTGTCCTAGAGCCCTGTTAGGTGGGGGTGCACACCAAAGCATTTACGCCAGCGATCGCCGCATGTATTCAATTGTTTCCAATGGAGCTGTCATTTTTTGTCCGCACTGAGCGCCGGCACTCTGGGTTTTTTCCGTGCTCAGCGCGGAGCGCCTAGAGTTGAAAAATGTTCAACTTTGGGTGAAACACTTTGTCAATGTCACTTCTCACTCAGCCGTCCAATCAGAGTGAAGGAGGGGCGGGACCAATATCACAAGAACCAACCGGCGCATCGTTCAATGACTGATAAAGCAGAAGCATCTTAGCAACCAAAGCACTCAGCTGAAACAATACTGGCAAGTGCCCACAGTCGGCGTCCACCTGGCATTTCAGACGGGTTTAAACGCCTTGGTGTGAACACCCCCTTAGTCTTACTGGGGTTCACATATAGTAAACATGCATTTAATTTGATTAACATTAAAGGTGACATAGAATGATTGAACGGGGTATTTGTCCTTGTTCTGTGATGTGACATGTAGACAAAAATGTTTTTGTTTGGGTCTGTAATGCCTTCTCGCCTTTGGCTCCCCCTACTGGCTTAACTTGCAATCTCATTACTGATTGGCTGACTTTGCTGCCACTCTAAAAATGTAGCAAATTATTTTAAAGTGGAGGGGCAGTGAGATGCCTGTAATGTCATAAGCATCAGTTTTTCAGATTGGGCAGTTTTCTGGCTGACATTTCTAAAAGAGGAATTTCTATGAGACTGAGATGTTTAGCATGTCTAGCACTTTTTGTATGTTTGTGAATGCGGGTAGACTACCATTATTCAACAAAGACAAGGTAAAAATGGTTTTTCATTCTCTGTCCCCTTTAAACATTACATGATAAAACATGTAAACAAAGTTTTTATGGTAATCTGTATTTCCGCTACTATCCACGAGGTGGCGCTCTTACCCAATTTATAAAAAACTGAAGCATCAGCTATTCAACAACATTTGAAACTGTGTGTTTTGATCATCGTTCTGAAACTGATATCTTACAAAAGTCTTTTACAAAAAATGCAATTATTTCAGTATTTTTGCTAGAAATTTTGTATTTTTAAATAAACCTACCCATATTTGAGAGGTTATAAAAATAGAACAAATAAAGACAGGATAAAACTTTTTTCCTGTTTTGTTTGTTTGTTTATTTGTTTATTAGCAGAGGGTCTGTTCTTTAATTCAATATATATTTGTATGTGTATAAATTTATAGAAGAAAATTTTCCTGGAAGGTATTTTGTGAAACCTTTGTGAAAATCACAAAAAATACTGGCAGGCAACTTTTTAAACTCTTTCCCTGTCATTGACGAGTTATCTTGTCAATTAAGAGAAAAAATAGCATACAAAATGTTCCTGAAGAGTTTTTATGGTAATCTGTAAGACCACAATTATCCACTAGATGCCACACTTACCCTTATAAAAAACTAAAGCAAAAAAATTATTTACTAATTTTTAACTCTGTATATGTTATAATCATTCTGAATCTAATCTCTAACAAGAATCCTTCACAAAAATACAATTATTTCAGCTTTTTGCAATTTAAAAAAAAAAAGAAAAATACCCATATTTAAGTTTTTTTCCCGTTTTGTTTGTTTGTTTATTGTTTGTTTGAAAGCAGCGGGTCTCGTCTTTCATTTGATATATTTGTATGTTTATATATTTTTAGAAGAACATTTCCCTGGAAGGCATTTTGTGAAACTTTTGTGAAAATCACAAAAAATCCTGACAGGCAACTTCTCAAAAAATGGCTGGTGGGGAATGAATTAAAAAAAGCCTGGCGGGGAATGAATTATACATTATAATTACTCTGTATGCAAATCGATAGTTCTTACCACTATCACCATCATGCTTGACTCCCAGTAGCCCATCAAAGCAGTGCAAGGTGCTGCTCTGGGCGGCGCTTCCCCCCGAAAACTCCATTGGCTTCTCCTGAACCCCCTCATACACAAGACCTTCTGCCATTGATGCGTTATCTTTCCATCTGACACACAAACACATGTGCATAAGTAAAGTAAAATATTATAGATTCAGAGAAATGTCCATGGAAACCAAAGAGCTGTAAAATCTATGCTTACCCAGACAAATAGATCCTCAAGATACCATAGAATACGGAGGGGTCCACATAATCTGTGGCATAATAAAAAGTGACGTATTAAAGTCACTTGAATTGAAATGAATTCATGAATAAACCTGAGCTCATTTATCATCTGAAAATATTACCGTGCATTAGTTTAAGGGTCTGCTTCATGCTGTCGATGGCCTGGCCTATAACATTCAGAGCTTTGGTGACCATAGCAACATCATTATAATGGACACCGGTGAGGACTTCAGGAATTGCCTGTAAAAAAAGAAACGGTTCTTTTATTTCTGAGATTAGAGTGATTTCTAAATAACATTCTGACCACATAGGCCTATGGCTTTATCATACATGGTATAGTAGTGGCAAAGGATTGCTATTCCACAGTAACAGTAGCCTTGCCTAGATATTTTGAAGAATTTCTTTTCTCTGATTTGCCTTTTAATGTATCATTAAATCAATGTTAATTACTCACAATCATGTTTTCCACTATGCATCTTATTAAACTGCCTGTGAACTGAAAAGGAAATAAAGGTGTCAGACCTTCAGGCCAGGGACAGCTGCCAACTCCACCAGAAGTGTAACCAGAAAGAAACCTCGCACGCTCTCGCCTCCTGGCAATGTCAATAACAACTCCAAGTTGCTACAGGAAGAAAGAGTCAAAACTTTAAGTCTGAATAACAAAAACATCAGCCAAAAACCAGATAAACAAGTGGTCTGCAATGCGATCTATGTGGTATTTATTCCTGACTTAATTTTAAACTGCACTGCAGTGAGGATATGAATGCACACTGAGGCTATTTACATTACTACATTAAACATAATGAGATGGCTCCCTCTGCTGGTTCTTTTCATTAGTAATTTTTTTGATTTTGTAATTTGTTGGGATCCCCTTTAGCTATGCCCTAGACAGGGGTTTTCAAACTGGGGTCCAGGGACCCTCCAGAAGGTTCTAAGGAAGGGATCTCCAACATGGTGCCCGAGTATTTTTATATACATTTTAGGTAGGTGCCCCCCTCACAAAAGTTTCATGATATTTGAGGGGGTCTCATTATACATATGTATCTATGTATATATAAAAGAATAAAAACAAACATTTAATGTATGTGATTTTAGGAATATTCATATATTTACTGTGTGTGTATGCAAATACATAGTCAAAATCTGACCCATTATTACATTTCATCTATCATCTATTCTATACTGTATCTGCAGTACATCCTATAAATATTATAAATGTAAAATGTGCCCTTATTTGTCTCCTTAAAGTTGATTTCTGGGTTCATTTTGTGAACAATAGTAATAATGATTTCAATACTTCCACTAAACATTTTAGGAAGTTTGTTTTTGCTTTGGGTGTAGTGAACATTTCTGTTTATTCAACAAAATACTTACTCCATAGCAAAAGGTCTGGGATCAATCAGTATCCAATTGTGCATGAAAAAAAAAATAGACAGGGAATGGTTAGGCAGGGCAGTGTTCATATCTCAGGTCATTGGATCAGTCTCATATCATCATTAATATGACCATACTGACATAAGATCAGAATATGAAATGTTTTCTCTCACAAACTTGATTTACTTTAGATTATTAACCCACCAGAGTCATTTTGGATTTGGCATTTAAATAAAAAAATGTAATTCATGTGTTCAACTGAATGTATTTTCTCATATAATTATCTATACTTATGGGAATATCTGGGAGCTATGACTGAAAGTAGCTGCACATTTACTGTACAGACACTTTTGTCCAATGCGACTACAAGGTATACATTTTATGATCGAACCCACAACCTTTTGTGCTACTAACGCAATGCTCTAACATGCAGAAACACTGACGTGTACATTTCCAAGATGTGAACCAATTTGCATCTCAGTAAATTACAATGGTGTGGAAGAGTTAATTTATTTCAGTAAATCAACTCAAATTGTGCAACTTGTGTATTAAATAATTTCAATGCACACAGACTGAAGTACTTTAAGTATTTATTTTTATTTTTTTGGCTCACATTTAACAAAAACACACTAATCTCAACAAATCAGAATATTTCATAATACTTCATATGGCCTTCTGGAAAGTATGTTCATTTACTGTATACTAATGGAGGTGATGTGGCACTGCTGAGGTGGTATGGAAACCCAAGTTTATTTGACAGTGCACCTCATCTGCATTTTCCAGTTTCTTGTTTCTCATTTTCCTCTTGTCAATACATAGATTCTCTATGGGGTTCAGGTCTGGTGAGTTTGCTGGTCAGTCAAGCACACATAAACCATGGCAATTTAACCAACTGTTGGTAATTTTGGCAGTGTGGGCAGGTGCCAAATCCTGCTGGAAACAAAATCAGCATCTTTAAAAAGCTGGTCAGCAGAAGGAAGCATGAAGTGCTCTAATAATTCTTCTTGGTAAACTTTTTTTTAGGTTTTCAGAAAATACAGTGGACCAACACCAGCAGATGGTATTGCACCCCACATCATCACAGACTGTGGAAACGTAACACTGGACTTCAAGTTACTAGCTTCTCCACCCTTCCAAATCAAATACAAAACCTTTTCTCATCTGAAAGAGGACTTTGGACCACTGGACAACATTCCAGTTTTAGCCTAGGTAACCTCTGACGTGTCTGTGGTTCATGAGTGGCTTAAAAAGAGGAATGAGACAACTGTAGCCAAATTTCTTGACACGTCTGGGTGTGGTGGCTATTCCTTGTTAAGTTCACCCAAATTCTTGAATCGATTTTGCTAGACAAACCTCTCAAAGCTGTTGGTTGTGCATCTTTTTCTTCCACACTATTTCCTTCCACTCAACTTTCTGGTAACATGCTTGGATACCGCAATCTGTGAAGAGCCAGCTTCTTTGGCAATGAATGTTTGTGGCTTACCCTCCTTGTTAAGGGTGTCTTCTGATGATTGTCTTCTGGACAACTCTCTTCCCCATGATTGTGTAGCTTAGTAAACCAAACTGAGAGACCATTTTGAAGGCTCAGGAAATGTTTGCAGGTGTTTAGCTGATTGGCATTGTATTCAAATTTTTCGAGAACAGGAACCACAATCACCACAAGTACTTCCCTTAAAGTACTTCAGTCTGTGTGCATTGAATTTATTTAAAGGGACATTCCACTTTTTTTTGAAAATATGCTCATTTTCTAGCTCCTCTAGAGTTAAACATTTGTTTTTTACCATTTTGGAATCCATTCAGCCGATCTTCGGGTCTGGCGGTAAATTAAAAGTTGCAATTTTCTAGGCGGATATGTCTAGGAACTATACTCTCATTCTGGCGTAATAATCAAGGACTTTGCTGCCGTAATATGACTGCAGCAGGCGTTGTGATACTACGCACACTGCAAAAAATGAATGTCTTACTTAGTATTTTTATCTTGTTTTTTAATATAAAAATCAAAATATTCTTAAATTGAGATACATTTTTTGCAGTGCACTGACCGAAAATAGTCCCCTTGGTTACTTTTAATAGCAGGGGACTATTTTCAGGAACTGCGTAATATCATTCCGCCTCCTGCAGACATGTTACGTCAGCAAAGTCCTTGATTATTACGCCAAAATGAGAGTATAGTTCCTAGTCATGTCCGCCTAGAAAATCACAACTTTTAATTTTCTGTCTTAGTACACAATGTAACTACAGAACAGTCAAGTTTAAATAGAAAAATATCGAAATTCGGTTTATTTATTTTTGAGCGTGATGCTAAGGGTGCAATCAGATTCAATGGATTATGCTAAGCTGTGCTAAAATGGTACTGTCAGACCCAGAGATCGGCTGAATGGATTCTAAACCTGTAAAAAACAAATGTTAAACTCTAGAGAAGCTGGGAAATTTGCATATTTTCAAAAAAAGTGCAGTGTCCCTTTAATACAAGAGTTCCACAATCTGAGTTAAATTACTGAACTGTGAACTTTTCCACAATTTATTGAGATGCACCTGTACAAGATATGCAAATAGCAATTATCCCCCAAAAAATTAAACTAAAGGGGGGAAAGTGTTACAACTAGAGAAGGATAACATAAAAGCTAATTTGCATAATTTAATATAATATATTATAGTAAGTTTACCCATCTGGGTTTGTTTTCTTCCAGTTGGCAAGAACTGAATCGGCATGGATGAGGATTGGAGGTAGACCCAGTCTCTGAGACACTTTCCAGAATGGTACAGCCAAATTTCGTGGAAGGACCTGACAGAGTTCAATACAAACATCAGTCAGCACACACATAATAAGTGTATCTGGGTCTTCTACAGATGAATACTAAATACAATAAAAAAATTACTTTAACTGTTTCTTTTTCCCCCTCCTGCCATACATAGCCCATAGTCAATGTACTCAAAATGAGATGGGCCAAACGAAGCTCACGGTGACTCTGTAAAAGTTCAGTCTCCAATAGAGGCATCTGCAAGGGATATTGCACATTTTATATCTCAAGTCCACCACAAACAAAAATGAATTCAACTACTAAGGGTATAATGTTATAATTTTAATAAGCAGAATATTTTTGAAAAATTTTTTTTTATTAATGTATATAGCTGTAGCTCAGAATAACACAATTCCTTTATTCATAAAGACAGGCTGACTTTCCTTTGATTCAGATTTTCTCTTCTCTTTATTGGTGTAGTGTAGTGTTTGTCAATTTACTGCAGATTTAATGTAGCATGCAATACATACTGTACATCATACATACATCATGAACTCTGAGGCGCAAGGAATGGGATGAGATGAGTTCACTGACATTTTTGGCAATGTCCATCCAGGGCTTGAAGTACTCTGGCAGGTCTGTCTAAAACACAGTTTCGAAAGGAAAATTACCTAAGCATTATAAAGTTTTCATGCAATCCATGCAAATTTATTTTTGTGCAAATTAAAAGTGCAAATGCAAATGTTTTGCAATTTGCACCATTTTTTATATTCTTGCTTTGTCCAAATTATTTGCAGGAGATAAATCAACTCTTCTTGTCAAACAATTTTGTATAGATACATATCTGTACCGAAATGGTACATATTCATTTTTTTTAAAGGGTACCGCCCTTATGACAGCTTTTGTACCCATTTATGTCAGTATACTGCAGTATAGTGAATGTTTTTTATTAATCTTTTTAAAAAAGTTAATAAATAACAGGTGCATACCTAGCAAAAATAGTACCAAATGGTAGCAAATAGATAAAGGTCAGGCAGAAAGCAAACAGTGTCAAAGTCTATTTATTATACAACCAATACCTGACAGTGCATCTTAACATGTAAATGTATAGATTATCTTCAATTGTTATAGACATTCCCACACCACAGTAAATAAATCATTCTCATTGTGATCGGTTTGTGTGATTATAAAGCAAATTGTGCCTTTCCACAAGACTTAATGGGAACACAATAGTTTCATTATCATAGCATCTGCATTGATAAATCACCTAAATATAGCTTTGCACATGGCATAAAACAATACATACTAAATACAATCTATTGTATCACTTAGTAATAAAGTTGTTAACTAACAAAATGTAATAGTTTATGCACCCACCAGAGGCTTGGGAAGAATAAACCCATAATCTTCAGAGACATGAAACTGGTCCAAAGACAGCAGGGTCTCAATATTTGTCCCTTCGGTGCCCATAATGTTTGATTCAGTGACTGCCTTTCTGTTTAAATGGCCAAGTGTTACTGCTCTATAGAATAAGCTTTATGTTGCAGGTAAGGCAACTCCCTCTCTCTCCCTCACTTCCTCTCTCTCTCTCTCTCTCTCTCTCTCTCTCTCTCTCTCTCTCTCTCTCTCTCTCTCTCTCTCTCTCTCTCGCCATTAGCATTAACCTTGTCCTCACTTCCTCACTTCAGTTGAGCATTTGCATTTGAATTATTTGTTAGTTAAAGAAATTGTTCATATATGTTTTCAAGTTTCTGGGCTCCTGTAGCTTGACTGGTAGATCATTGCATTAGCAGCACAAAAGGTCATGGGTTCGATTGCAGGGAACACACATATTCGTAAATTTTAGACATGTCATAATGGATAGTCATTGGCATTGCATGTATCAGAATTACCTATTTGAAGTAATGACGAATGCAGATCTGCATTCAGTCTTTGCACTATCAAATTCTGCCATGTAAATACAGTAGGGAATCTGCCATTATGCAAGCACAACTAGCTTAAAAACGGGAATACTCTGATCGGTTTATTGCACGTTATGCCCAAAAACACACCCATGACTCATTAAGAGAACTCTTTTGGGCCATGCGCCTGATGTGCAGAACATTTTTTCCGTAGTTAAAATAGCAAAAGTGCATTCAGACATGCTGTAAGTGCACCTGCTGCACCATGCGCTTCAGACCATGTACTTATAGTGTGTTTCCTGAAAATCAAACACCTGACCTCGGTATTACCAGCACTGACAATTCTGACATACACCAAACAGTTACAGGAGTATTCTTATGCCACACCCACAAGGCACTATAGGATTACACAAAAAAATGACTTTCTTACGTAGTATTTTTGTCTTGTTCTCAGTACAAATATCTAACAATTCTTTTAGACACAAATTACCAAATTTAAGTGAATTTGTGCTAAAAACAAGCAAAAAAAAAAAATTCCTAAACAATTCAAGAACAATTTGCCTACCCCATCGACGTCATTTTGCTCATCAAGAAAATTAATCTCGATTTAAGAATTTTTAGATATTTGTACTTAAAACAAGACAAAAAGAGTAAATAAGAAATTTTTGCAGTGCAGTCCCAATGCCCTTTCTGTTTTCCAGAGGTGTTTGAGTTTCTTTCGGGAGTACCTCCAACAGTTTATCAGTTTCTACTGTATATTGATAATATAATATGTTCACAGAGTGAGACAAATTATAACAATAAGTAGTCATCAATCTAGTGGTAGAGTGGTACCACTGTCTTGAGGATTCCAGACATCAATTCAAGGTATTCACTTACATCAGAAATCTTGGGAACCTGAAAGAAGCCAGTGGATTACCATTTTTCTAGGTCCAGTGGGATGCTCTGTCCCAAATTGGAGGCTGACATTAGAAGCTCAAGCCTCTTAGGTTTCCTAGGATGAGGGGTGTGTCCATCATATGCCTTCATCACCTCCATCACCTGTCAATACAAGAATAGTAACTGCTGACATTACATTCATCTGTGTTCTATCAACTGTTACATACCTGCTTCATCTGTTGTAAATGTGAAATAAGTGCTTAAAGGGGACATGTCATTCAGGTTCATGTGCATAAAGGCAGGTGTCCCAAAACTTTTGGCAATATAGTTTACACAACACAATAATAGCGAATTAATTTTTTTGGATGAACTATCACTGTAAAAAGTTTTCAGTACTTCCATGACCCATTTTTGATCTATCAAAAGTAGATGTGTAGATTCATTGATGTTCATTTATTGCAAAATACTAAATAGCAAAGCCTTCAAGCTTTCATTAAATGAAGTTATTACCACTATTTTCTAATTGTTTTTCAGATGACAGAAATTCCAGTATTGGGGGAATTTCTCATCCTTCCATGGGTCCCAAATGTCTTCCTTCAGAGGCTGAGAGGACAAGGACACATTCATATTGTGTCTGGACAAGGACTGAATTTTTAGGGGTTAATTATTATTATTTAAAAAAAAACATCTTGTTAATGGTCAAGAAAACAACATTTTAATGAAGTTGAAGGTAAAGAATAAAAGGCTGTTGATGCATTGTTATTGCTTACTGCATACAAGTACATTATTTTAAGAGGAAAGCTTACTATCGTCTTAAATAAACACTAGGTATTTCAATACATTTAATGACTGCACCATTATAAACATATCCTAACACCTTTCTGGAAAAAAACCAAAGTCTCAAAGTACGACAAGATTGTACCTAGTTTAAAAAAAACATTTTATGCATTTTGTAGTTGTGTAAACAATTGTCATTAAATTGTTAGAAACCAAACTTATTAGTTTGTGATTTGTATCCTCATGCACTAGAGTCAAATAAATAAAATTACATTAAGTGATTTTAAAGTATAATATGTAAGATGACCAATAGGGGGAAGCATTATACAAATCAACTTACTACACTATAAAGGGCTGTCTTTGGGCAGTAATGAAGAAGTAATTATTTAACTTCAAAATCACTGTTATGTCATATGTATTTTAAAGACTAATGATTGTGGAATAAACTACAATTGAATCTATATATTTATCTCAAATATAGTTTCTTTTGAAATGAATTGTATGTTTTATTAATGAAACAGTTGCATTACACTTTAAACACTTAAGGTGTGTAACATTGTTATTGTGTGAAGTAAGTGTATTTTTATATTTAATACTGAAATAAAACCAATGCATGTCTGAGGAATGTATTTCAGCAACTCGAGTGTTTAGCTATTCATTTTGTTGTTGTTGTTGTTATAAGCAGCTCAATGCCTGCAAGGTTCATTTTTTCATGTGTCTTTCAGGGTTGCCAACTTTGGTGATTTGTCTGGAGTGAGATTTCTCCCCAAACATGCGCAGGCAGCTGCCTACTGGAAATTTTGCCACTGCTGCCACTACCACAAGCCTCTTACCATCTAAACCTACACCGACTACATCAATTTCCAAATGTTTGATGTTTTTGTTTTGATAAGTTTATTTTTGTTTCTGGCAAGTTTATTTTTGTTCTGATAAGTTTATTTTTGTTCACTGTTACTTATGTGATTGTTATGATCAGGGCATTGCTGAAAGAGAGCTGAAAGTTCATCAAGCTCCCTTGAATAAAGTATGATTGATTAACTAAGGTCATAATCTATGAGGTTAATGCATGAGTGAGGACTATACATGGCATTGCATTTATTCTACTTTATCATCAACTCATGATCTGATTCAATAGGATGTGTTAGTAAACTGAGGTTAATACACAGATGAGGTTAATACATGGTTTTGTTTTTTGTTTGCATAAAACAGGGTGAATAAAACAATGCATGGTGCTTATTTTCAGGAAATTACTATATATTGGGCCCTTAGAATGGTCCATTAGCCTCCTGTCTGTCATAAGAATTTTGCTTTGGCTAATATTCACATGTTTATTATCTAGGGTCAGGTGTAACAAATAATCATCTTTGAGCTACCTGCTTTAAGATATAATGCAAGGCTGAATTTTAAACTTCTCACATTCGATTTACTGTGTGTTAATGAAGAAGTAAATTTAGTAAAAGAAATCTAAATTCCATAATTAACCTTAAACTTACTTTAATAGTAGAGCTCAAAACTAAGATTTTTTGGCAAAAAAAGTAATTTATTTAAAAGTAAATATGGATTAATCATTTTTTACAAAGTTACAGACAAGACAAGCGACTGATTTTCTATTGTTTAATTTCAATGGCTTCAACAGGTACTGTTTATTAGACCGAACACAATAAAATGTTTACATTCGGTTAAGACATAATCAGTTGTTTACCATGATACTCACTAAGACAGCTACATTCACAAATGTTATGTGAATTTGTTCGTTTAAGCCAAAAGACGAAAATGGGTTTATTTAAACTCTGTGCACGCGCGCTACCGGTGGATGAAGCGTTGTGCCGCCGCCGCGCACGATGCGCCGTCAGGTGTTCAAGTTCAAGGCTGTGAATCTAATCATTAAACAGCTGTATAATAATCAGCGTTTGATTACTTACATCTCTCTTGCACTTCCACTGAGGAATCGCGCAGCTGTCCTTTAGAGTTCCACTTCTGTGATTTGATTCGTCATCTAGACTTTATCTTATTTAATGGGGCGCAGCGCAGACCTGTTGGCTTGTGACATCACACTACCGCGAGATCGATTTAAAAGCATACTGAGTTGTCAGTTCCTGTTGAATCGGTCTCGCGGTGCTAAGACGTTAGATGACGATCGGTCTGCGCGGCAAGTATGGAGCTAAACGAGCGCTGAACGTTGGGTTAAATAAGACCTCAATGGTGGGTACGGCCATGCACATGAGTGAAAAAATACAGCAGTGAAGAATGTCTATTTTATCGGAGATTTCTTTTTTGAGCGTGAGATTGAAGCTGAATGCGTGAGAGTTTGCGACCCTGCAATGTCTTTTTTTTTACAGTCTATGGTCCACAAATCACTCCACTATGTTTGGAAAATGTATATTTTTGCGTCTAACCCATGGGCAAACTAAAAACGCCTCGGTTTTTTTTTCCAGAAAGGCACCTCGTCGGGCTTTCCTTTACAGGTCCCATGAGAGACTCGATTAATCAAGCCTTTTGCAAGCTGTTTGTAGTACCTGTACAGCACGGATGTGTAAATTGTTAAACATCGATTGTGCATCGTGTGAACTGGATGTGCGTGTCTGCGGAGGAAATTGTGCACTGCAATGGCATTTATTTGCAAGGAAAATTACCTCAAATTGGCAATCACGCCTCCCTAGTATGCAATCCGGATGCAGCGCGACTTTTCAACTTGCTCGAGGCCGCCATTTGAGGTTGTCCATTATCTGCAGCAGAGATATCACAACATTTGTTTGTTTTTTTGTATTTACGTTCTCCTTAAGTTTCCTCTATAGTGAAGGTGAGTGACAATGTCACGGTTAATTACAAACAGTTTTTATAAATTCTTGTAAATATTTAAACAAAAGTATTAGTTTTTATTGATTTCAGTAACTTAACGTTATACGTTATAAGAGGTCAAACAAATGTTTTACTTATGGACTGTTTAAATCGACCTCTCTTCTCAAGTATTACTATATCGGGTGTTTGACATTTTGTAGTGGTGGTGTTCAAATCCAACAAAACTTAGTTCACGTAAGTTATTTTTTTTAACCCACAATGGCCCAAAAAAAAAAAAACCCACAATGGCCCATTTGCTCATCCGCCATTTTGCCATTTTAACGCGAGTGAACCGCCTGATTGGAATTAGCTGTACGACACTCATAGTTAAAACTACAAATGTTTATTAACTTTTGTTTAACGTTACTCTTGTTATTTTCTCCTATACATTTTCTTGTATACTAACTTGGAAGTATAGGCTGCTCCGAAAACTCTTAATTGCTGCCTCCAAGGCAAGAAGGCATGTCCGAATCCAATTATATTGCAAATGGAAAAGGGTACTTGAGGTCGTCATTCAGTCTACCAATATGTGCAGTCTGGCTATTCTTATTTTAATGTATTTTTAACAAAATATATCAAATGCAAAAACCCTAATATGTGGTTAAGGCAACATGTAAATACACTGATTAGCTTAATGTATTTATTACAAAATTAAGTATGATATAAAAAACATTAATTTATTTATTTTATTATAAAACCATTTATTTTAATACTACAAAACGATTGTACAACATGAAATAAACACACAAAAAAAAATCCAGTTAAAGTAAAGCGCAGTAATTTACTACAGTGTTGAGATTATATAAACATATATATGTGATTTAAGTTATGAAACGTAACTTTACCATCAGTTAAAACGATAACAAATAACAGATTTCGTATGAATAATAAAGATAAATAAATTGATGAGACAAAAAATTTAAGCACGTGTAAAAATGTCAATCCAGGCAGTGGTAGCAATTTGCACCAAAACGTATAAATTTTTTTAGGCTACTTACAATATATATTTTAAGTTTTCTTTAAATAAAATGATCACACAAACAAATAAATGAAGAACATTTAAAAATTATTATCTACTTGCCTGAAACTTTCAGAAGCAGAATTCTTTGCACCTGTAAAAACTCTTCATTTTGTGCACAAAGCTTTATTAAAGTTTATTGTTTAGACCTTGTCTTTGTTGAATAATGGTAGTCAACCCGAATTCACAAACATACAAAAAGTGCTAGAGCTGCTAAACATTTCAGTCTCATAGAAATTCCTCTTTTAGAAATGTCAGCCAGAAAACGGCCCAATCTGAAGAACTGATGCTTATGACATCACAGGCATCTCACTGCCCCTCCACTTTAAAATAATTGGCTACATTTTTTGAGTTGCAGCAAAGTCAGCCAATCAGTATACATGGGTTTCAGCTGGCGTCACTCTCTTGTCTTCCGCCATTTTGAGGACCTGAAGTGGTCGCAAAAGAACTAGAAGCTATGCCTTCAATATGTTGTGAGCATCAAAATCGCTATTTTTACAACACTAAGAAGGCTCGACAAAACATGATATTTTGCTCGAAGTATCGCCTGTGTCTCTACACGTGAACTCGAGCATTGAGAACATTGTTTGTGAACACAGAGTTTACTAAAAAGAAGGTTTTGAACAACTGACTTTGGTTGATTTGGCTTCCGCTCGCCGCCATCTTCCCAGTCTAGATGTATCGATCTGCGAATGGAACGTAAGGAGGGAGGAGAGTAAAGATGGATAGCTCCTAAAGCATAGTTCCATATAAATGCACAGATAATTCGTTGTTTTGTCGCAAGTGAAAAACAATATTGACCTTCTAGTTGAAAAAGGAGCCTCATATGAGATTCATTCATTCGCATTCAGAAATCGATTATTTCCGTCTGGCAGGGATGACGAGCAGACACCATAACAGCCAAAATCAGTTGTACAAAACTTTCTTTTTATTAAACTCTGTGTACACAAACAATGTTCTCAATGTTCGCGTTCATGAGTAGAGATCCAGGTGATACTTCGAGCAAAGTTTCATGTTGTGACGCGCCGCCTTAGTGTTGTAAAATAGTGGTAGTTCGGTAGCAGCGAACAGCGGCTGGAAGAACGTATCGGGGATTGAGTAGGCATCACACCCAAACCAAGATATATATTTTTAAAGTCGCGTTTCTTTTCATGACAGTCGAGGTGCGACATGTTGTCTTTCGTAGCCATTTCCCGTATCCATAAGAATCATAGACAGTAAAAGATAAGAAATCCGTAAATCGTAGCAAGCCAGCCAATGCTTGTCAGTAGCCTACTGGTACTCGGTAGGTCCTCAAGATGGCGGCATAACGTAAAAAGTCACATGACTGAAACCCATGTATAGAGACTGCAAGTTAAGCCAGTAGGGGGAGCCAAATAGGTGCAAAACCACTTGTTTAAAATCCCCCACCCTAATAGAGCTATCTGAGAGAGGTTTTTAGGAAGCTTCTAAGGCATTACAGACCCAAACAAAAAATTTTTTGTCTACATGTCACATCACAGAACAAGGATAAATACCCCGTTCAATCATTCTATGGCTGCGTTCACACGGTACCATAATACGGTTGTCAAACCCGTATTTGAGTCCTTAAGACGGTTCCGTTCACACGCAGTTCGGTTATTTACGGGTTTGACAACCGCATTCTATAACCAACCTCACACCCGTAAATTTTCGGGTTTCACAACCGTATTTACAGAAAAGCTGTGGCGTGTGAACGGAATCGCACTGGACAACCAGTTGTCTGTCACGTCATCCAGTGCTTTGTCTGCATGATTTAACTGCAAACTATGCAGCAGGATTGCTCCATAAGTTTAATGAGATAAATATTACCTTCATAGACGCCACAGAGCATATTACATTAAATCGCGTGTATCCCAGTAAGTGAGAGCAAAATAATAAAACCTTAAAAGTGGACGATATAATGTTCGATGTAAAATAAAAGGGATAATTCACCCAAAAATAAAACGTAGCTCTTTATTTACTCACCTTTTTCTTCAGTACAGCAATTAAGAAGATATTTTGCAGAAAACCCATCTTCATATGAATGGAAGTCAACCGCCACTTTGAGAGCTCAAAAAGCAGATATATCCAATACAAAATAAATCCCCATGACACTTGGTGACATATTGGCTGCTTGTGAAGCAGATCGATCGGTTTTTGCAAGATATTAAATGTTATTTACAACATTATTAGCGTTAATGCACATCATTGGAAACATATAAAGTGCGCATTACGTTCCCGCTCTAGGTGGCGCTAAGAGGCTGGTTTTGCCTGTGGTTGGTAAACCATACTCTCAGTGCCACCTACAGAGCGGGAGCGTAAGCGCACTTTCTATGTGACTGTATAAATGCTTTAAATAAAGTTCACTTTCTTTCAAAAACGGATCGATTTGCTTCACAAGACGTCATATCATCAATTGGGATTACTTTTGTACTAGATATATCTGCTTTGGTCAAACGTGCAGTTGCTTCATTCATTTTGCAGATTAAAATTTTAAATATGGAACCACCCTTGGTTACTTTTCTCTACACAATGGTAAGCGTTACACACACACTGTTTTTGTTAATGACATAATTAAAGTTTTGTCCATTGTATAATACTTTCGTTTTTATTTTTACGTCCGTCACTATGGTTACAGGCACCGCGTGCAAATAGCATACTGGTTTGAGGTCGGTTACTCGTTCATACAGGCAGTGTTCTATTTGTGTCGTAATGTGCTGTCTGAACAGCACACCCCCAGACTCACACCTGTAAGCAAATACGGTTGTCACTCCCGAAATTCTGTCGTGTGAACGCAGCCTTTGTCACCTTTAATCCTTAAAAAATGGAACAGAGGTATATCCACCTTAAACGACATGAAGAATAATATTAATACAAATGTATTATTCACAGCATTGAAATGGGAGGTTAAGAGTATTACATTTGTAAACATAGGGCAGACCTATTACATTTTGCTGGCCCGCCATCTACTGGCTACTTTTCCGTACTCTGATTAATGGCATTAGTTTTAAGAAGGTTGCGGTGATGACAGTGTTGCCCTTTCTGCTTTTTTGTCCATCAATCAAGTGTCTTGTCATTAATGAGTAAATAATTAATGAACAAATAAATAAATGAGTAAACTACTGCCCCAGCCCCTGATACTATGGTGTATCGGCGATCTCATAGGCTGACTATAGGACGCTCTCAAAATGGGGCATATCGCCCAACACTAGTGAGCGGTATTATTTTTCTTTGCAGTCATTTTAGAGATATATATATATATATATATATATATATATATATATATATATATATATATATATCCTTACGAGACTAATATCAGCCTTTGTGGCCCTGCTCTTACATCCAAACAGTTACCTTTACATTTCTTATGAATTCACTCATTAGAGCCGCTGGTCTAGTGGGTAGTGCTATGCATAGTGGTAAAGGGCAGACGAACAATTCGCGTGAGTGCCGTAAGCTCAAGGCAATACATCTAATATGATGACATTGATGAGTCACTTATTGTGCCATCATCACCAGGGTGTAGTTGATAGCACGCAATCGCAGGTGAGACTATAACGGCACACATTGCCTTCTGAGTTTAAATATCAACAAACTGATCTTCTTGCGAAAAGACTTCAAGATATTGACATAGAATATAAAAAGTAAACCAGTGTTCTAAGCTATTTTATGTTTATTTTGAAGTGCACTGTATGTCGGTATAATAAAGTACTCTTAAGTGAAAATGTTGATTTTGGCAGATGTTTAGATTTTTCTTGTTGTGAAGAAACTTGTTGTGACCAAAGTGTTATAGGTGTTTGTAACCCAATAAATAATTTAATTTTCTTTGATTTGACAGTGGCCTTTTTGTCCCCATAAACATGAACACACACAGAAACATACCGAAATCATGAACCTAAAACCTGAATGAAAGGGGGGGGGGGGTTGTGAGATGCATTTTTACGTAACATGTATCCATTTTTCAGATTGGGCCAATTTCTGGCGGACATTTCTTAAGGAGGAATTTCTGTGAAACGGAGATGTTCAGAACGTCTAGCACTTTTCATGTTTGTGAATGCGTGTAGACTACCGTTTATTCAACTAAGACAAGGTAAAAACTTTTTTTTCATTCTCATTTAATGTCAAATCTAATAGAAAGTAAAGGGCGACAAGACCTTAAAACAGACCCCATAGTCATCGCCTCATAGCACCTGTCATATTTATAACATCAATTTAGATTTGTCTCTCATGTTCATTTTACATACTGCCTATTTATAATGTACTGTATGCATAAATTCAAAATACAATGAATGCATGCTATAGCTTCAATAGTCTATAAAAGTAATGTCTCAATTAAAAAACAAGACTCTGTCTATCAAGATCTGTTGTTATCTTCTGGGCATTTTCACTTTAACACTAACTGTAACTTACCCATATTTTAAAACTGTGTGGTAAGCATTTAGTTAATAGCTATAGTGAGTGGCAAATTTCCCATTTTTATATTAAAAAAACAATATAAACTGAAAAACATGTATACCATGAAATATACTGTTACCATAAAATTAATTTACTCATTCCAAAGATGGGGGACTCGAGTCATATGACTTGACTCGAGTAAGACTTAAGTCACAAATTTGAGACTTGATACTTGCTTGAGAAATATAAAAAAAGACTTGACTTTGACTTGACATTCATGACTCGAGACTTGACTCGGACTTGAGCTAAATGACTCGAAATAACTTGTGTTTTTTTTTTTACAAAAAAAATCTGTTTTTGAACGCAGGCAAGGGCGTAATCTAACCACGTGATGCAACAGGCCAGCAGAAGGAGAGTGCGCAATATATTCGATACAACCAGCACCACGTCGAATTTCATTCGACACTACAAATCCCTCAAAAAACTGTAAGTAACAAAGTCTGTTCCATTGTTTCATGTTAGAACTTGATAAAAATAATCCAAGGCATTCAAATGTTATTGAGAAAAAAATGTATGATAGGTATTCCACCGGTATGTATGATAATCCGGTAGAAATGTGTCAACCAGCAGAGATTTTGGACTATGGTCTCTATCGAGATTAAGCGCCCACGTCACTTGCTGTGTTAACATTTGTAGGACTTTTGATAGAGATCAGATGCAGAGCGATCTTTAAAACATACACGGACATACAGCTGTTTGCCCTAGGGCAATACTTCCGGGTTTTATAAGTTGCGGAAGAGCGCCACCTGGTGGATAATTATCCTCCAGACAGTGACGTTCCGGACCACACCTTTCTCATTTTGGCCGTGTGGCGCGCGTACGTGCCATTCTCAGAGATGCACTTGACAATTTTTTTTTTTTTTTGGACGACCTAGTTAAGGCTGTAGGGTTTCCAAGCTTAGCCGGGCCGCCTTAACTGAAATATGCTGCGGGAAACCCTGCAGAGGTAAAGTATTTCTGGCCAGGACAGTATGCACATCCATGATTCAGAAAAGTAGCGGTAGTCCCATGCGATTTCTTCACCTTTCAAAAGATGACAGGATTCCACTGAACCTTATTAAAATGAAAACCCGCTCGTTTTATCAAAAACCAGCCCAAATTTTAAATACTCGCCCGGTGCATTTTTTTCCGGTCGGATGGGAACCCACCCAATCTGGCAACACTGTTTGTGCATCTGTAAGAACAGGACAGAAACTAAGAACAGATTTTGCTTATATAGACACTAAATTTCTTTGTAATTTCACTTAATTAAGTACATTAACATAAATATATAAAAGCACTATTATCTCCACTTTCATTGCAAAAAAGGGAAAAACATGGACCAACAACATAAGAAATATTTTAAAAATGAAGACCGTATATATGACACTCTGTTAAAAACGAACAAAAATGTTTTCATGGTTGGCAAGTTATACTGTAATACTACAATCATTTTAAATAGCCTTATGTTTAAACACAAAGGGCCAGATTTAGCATGAGGAAGCATTTCCAAAAAAAACCCGCTGTTGGTAGTGGTAATATCTGCGGGTTATTTACTAAAAAGGTGCAAATTAAATATCACAGGTGCAATAGCTGATTTCCCTAATGACCAACGCAATTTAGTTCAGGGTCGCAAATAAGCAGAGCTGATTAGTTACGTGCGATCTCCTAACATGTGATGCGCTTGAGTTCAGCACCACGGACAGCTAACCAAGCTAAAGGACAATGAATAGTGAAGGTTTGCAGTAATTTTTGAAACACCTGGTATTGTGTGACTTCTCATAGTGACTCCTCTTTCCTTTTAATTTGGTGCAGCAAATAATAAAATGGCTTGGCAAACAATATTTTTGTATAATGTTCCTCTGGAATTCCAATTAAACTGTTACATGTTAAAAATCCTCTACATTGTATCACACGTTCTCTGCTCTCTCTGTGATGCCTCTATTTTTTTTTTAGCAATAAATGCATCCATTTTTAGCGTAAAGTAATTTAAGACATGCGTTTTTCTACGTTAAATAATGGCCCAAATGCCAGTCATATCACATGCATAAACATCAGTAACTTGCATTGCGTGAATCATTAAAAAAAATCTCCTCCCAACATCTAAAGCGAAAAACAAACAAAACAAAAATAGTAAACATGAACCCAGAAATTAAAGGCGGGGTGCAGGATTTTTGTAAAACTCTTTGGAAAAGGGAGTCGGGCTGAGGACCAAAACACACTTGTAGTCAATCAGCAGTAAGGGGCGTGTCTACTAATCAACATCGTTGGCTGGGATGCGTATGTGTGGGGTGGGTCTATCAAAAGAAGGTCCAGATTATTTTGGGGTGGGGCGTGTTTGTTTATCATTGAAGATCATGCACCCCGCAATAATTGTTCTATTTGCAATTTACAGTTTGCTCCAGGAGATGGCAGAGGCGCTTCCCTCACGGCGGTGACGTGTTCTGTATGTCAGGCTTTTAGAAGAGCTTGTCCAGGTAAAATAAGTTAAAGGTCACGTTCTCCCTGATCCCATTTTTCAAACTTTAGTTAGTGTGAAAATGTTGCTATAATAGCTTAAATAATACCTGCAAAATGATAAAGCTCAAAGTTCACTGCCAGGCGATATATTTTCTTTAACAGAATTCCCCTTTTAAAGCATACAGCAAACGGCCAGTTTGGACTACAGTCCTCTATTTCCTGCTTAAAGGGGAAGTCCAATCTATACATTTTAGCCTGTTTATCACGGGTAATTTATGTCCACTTTGCATTATACATGAGGAAAAATAAATAAATTTGCACGATTTCGATTATTAGATTGATAGTGTGTTGAAGCGGAATTTTCGTAACGGTCTTTAATGGACACAATTAACCAGAATGCACTGCGCGAAACTGATTCATTAGCTCCACCCACTAACCACTGTTCGATGCAGTCGTCAGGTTTGTTTGACTTCATGCGGCGCCGCAGGAACCGACAGCTGGATGACGTCAAGGTTCCGCGAAAGGGATTTAAAAGCAAACTCCTCCGTATGATTTCGCGAATCGCTCTCGCGGTACTTTGACGTCATCCCGCTGTCGATTCTTGCAACGCCACATGAAGTTGAACAAGCCTTATAACTTCTTTTACCGCTCAACTAGCTCTCAAATCAACTCAAGTCAACTTGAAGTTAGCCGGCAGACGAACCCATCCAAAGAGTAACTCCGCTTTAACCGTCTCTGAGGGGGAAATCACCAAAGCCCTCGATAAAAGATGACTAGAACCTGTGCAGTATGTGGATGTAAGGACAACAAATTCAGGCCACCGGGAGTTTTTATTGTTGACATCAACGCGACCCTCAGCTGACCCACCATTACACTACTTTGAATATGCAGCCAGCACTTTCGTCAGGAAGATTTTGAGTACTGTTTTCAGCCCAGTTTTTCCGCGGACGCAGGTAATGTAAAATTGTTAAAATATCTAAAACATCATTTGACATAGTTGTTGCTTGTTTTGTGTAACTACGGTAAACATACTACGTAGAAAGTTATTATCATGTTGTTGTTATTATAAACACGAGCAAAGCAAGCTAACGTTAGCTTCTGTGCAGCTGTCAATCAAAAACGTTATCATCTACTGTCAATCATCTCGCCTCAAGACCCGCCCCCATTTAGAACATTCAGAATTAATGTAGTCGTGCATTTTTCTTCCGGTGATTTGATGACGCGTCAAATCACCGTTACTGTAGCAGTTAAAAGCTTTAATTTTTTATATGGAGTTAGTACATTTGATGGCAGCACAATCAACTACATATATGGCATGAAATATAGTGTTGGAGCATAATGTTGTTTTAGGGTGGACTTCCGCTTTAAATGACATCCATAAACCAGTTTTTGACTGAACTCTGCCCACAGGAATACGTCAGTCGCCAGCTTTGGCTCAAACGGCTCTGCTAAGCTAAGTTGCTGTCGAATCACAACACACTAAACAAACTACACAATCAGAACTCGATACGTATTTCTGAAGGAGGGACTTTATAGAACAAGAAAGACATCAGACTGTTTTAGGACAGTGAAAACAGCGCTATACAGATAAGTAAATTGTGAAAAATGCCGCATTTTTTTGCACGTGAAACATGAACATATGTTATATTGCGCTCTGTAAACACAATCAAAGCTTCAATAACACAGAAAGAACGGGACCTTTAACATGCTTTACTGTTCAGTACTGTTTTGTAGTGAGCAATAATTGAGGAAAAAGACTGGTTGTTCAGAAAACAACCAGTGGTGCAGTGTAAAACAATATATGTAATAAGTGTCCAGAAATGTATATTAACATTTAACATTTGCAGAAGGGAAATGCACCATATACAGTAGTGGATCAATATCAATGCAAACACCTGTGTAATAGTGAAATTAACTTTTCATTTCTCTGCAGAATACATAACTTACTTTAAGTAGCCAGCAAGGTTTTACATGTGTGACAATATATTCTCCAATATTCTTACAATGTTTTTTCAGTACACCATGTATTTTACTAAACTATGTCAATATGTCTTTGTCACGATCTCGGTCTGATCGACCGTTCTGTCTTTTTTCTTCCCTGTGTTTATGTTTGTTTTGTGTTTTGACAGTTCCACACGTGCACGTCTGTCACCAGGGCGATCTCATGATTTCCTACACCTGCGTCCCTCACCTATTCCTCATTTTCTCCCCATTTGTTTGGTATTTAGTCTCCCCTTGTTCATTGTTCCTCACTAGTTCGTCACTGTTTGTGTGCCAGTCGTGATTTATTTCGTATTTTTTGACTTTTTGTCTGTTATTGTTTTTTTTTTTCGCCTGTTCTGTCTGCTGTCTCTGCTCTGCCATCTCTCATAGGATTACAGCACCTCCGCTCCGGTTTCCTGATCTACCTCTATCTGCCCTGCCGCTGTTTAGCAGCTCTGTGTCCTGGATGTGACCGCTGTCCAGCGGCACTGAGATGAGCCATGACCGCTGCCCTGCTGTTACTGTCGGCCTTCATTGCCGATTGCAGTCCGGAGTTCTGGTTATGCCCGCTGCACAGCACGCCCTGAGAGGGGTCGTGAACGCTGCCCAGCTGTTTCTGTCGGCCTTAATTGCCAAATGGTCTCCTCATTTCTCCCCGAAACTGTTCGGTGGTTATCTTCGTCCAGCACGGCGGTTGTGATCTCCAGTGTTTGCTATTGACTTTATCTCTTCCTGGCTCAGCCCAGTGGTGTTCTTTGTCCTTTATTTAAGCCTTTATTAAAATTGTTGTTTCATCTGCAACTGGATCCTCACCGCTGTGTATTTTTATATACTATTTCTGACTTTCTCATAGTTTTACACAAGACCAGGACTGGATAGACAGAGCTTCCTTGAAAGCTGCTGGAGCAATCGACGGCTGCCATGTCCACATTGAGCCACCAAGCGCCCCTGTTGGTGACTGCTACAGAAGCAGGAAATGATTGCTTTCAATGATTCTCAAGGCTGTTTGTGACCATCAGGGCTGCTTCATTAGGTATGTTTACATCCAACCAAATAATCTGTTTGTAATCGTATTGATGACTCAATCATATTGAAAAGCCTTCGTGTAAACACCTAAATCAATACTAGTTGAGGTCGATCGGATGCAAATTTGGATCGTATTGAAGGGAGTGGTGTGCTCCGATCTGTGATCTGATAAGCAGGAGAAATGTACGCATGTAAAGCGTGATATCATAGTATTTTCTCAATGGACTCTATGCACGCTTAACTTCCGCGTTTGACTCAAGGCTGCTCTTCAGTTTCCGGTACGGGAGATTTAAAGCGGAGTGACGGCAGAATCCCTAAATGTACTCGTTGTTTGCTGGATTTACCCAAATTTACAACCTGTGATGTGTGAAGAATTGTCCAGATGTGCAAACTCGAGAAAGGCTACAAGTCGTCTTATCTCTGTAATCATTATGATATGTTCATTATACTAGCAGAGCTTTGTGCTGTTTTTATGATTCAGGATTAATGTCTTTGTAATGTTATCTTAAAGTGTCAGGTAAAATAAAAGACGTAAATGAAATCTCACTGCTATATGAGGAAAAAGCAACACGAACTGCAGCAGGACGGATATTAAATGTGACGTTTAATACCTTTTTTTTTTTTTTGTATATTCACGTCGATTGTCTAAAAATATCCAAGTAAAAATGTTTTGTTATATCTTGGAACTTTATAGGATATAAATAACAACGCAAAAAGAACTATTGACTCTGGTAAAGTCCATTTAAGAAATCTATTCTATTATTTGTTTATTTCTTGTGCTGTTTGTTTATTTTAATCCCCCGTGTATTTAGTTTGTTGTGTGTGTGTTTTATTTTTCTCTTAAGTTATTCTTGTTGTCATTGATATGAATTGTCTATTTGTCTTTTGCATTTGTTATTAATAAAGCATACATAAATGCGCAAAATACACGTTTTTTACTGTTCTAACATGTTGCTTGTATAACCACAGATGTTATCTTCGCTAGTACTGATGATAACAATTATACAAAATTCATAAGTATATCAACAACAGATGAATATCACTGTTATCAGTGCAATTTCTATCTAAAACTGGTGTTGTCATGCTTGAGTCTAATGCTGTAAACACTATGACACACACCAGTGGTGGCTAGAAGTTCGATTCTCCCGTCTATAAAAATATACTTTCATACGTTTAAATGTCATTATGGTATTAAATGTGAAGTATAAGTTATTTCTATGTAAATTAAACAAGCATCAACAAAATTTGCAGTGTTATTTTGGCTATTTTGGCAACCAACGTTCCTGAATATCATTGAGCTCTATGACTGGCGGAAGTAGTCCAGCATCCTGAGATTTCACCGGAAATACGTCAAGCACCGCCGTGCATAGAGTCCATTGGATGCAAAAATACATTTTGCACATGCGCAGAACATTTGTGCTCAAGTTCACGGGTTTATTTACCTCATATTTTCATACAATTCTTGTCATAGAAACATGCAATAGCAACACGCATAATGGGGTCACGCGCTGTACAGTGTACCGTGTTCATGTGCACTTTTACATAAAGCAATAAAATAGCATAGTGCTTTTTGAAAATTGTCTTTTCATTGCCTTTATCTATAAACTTCTTAAAACCCTGCTTTTTGATTTGGCTAATGTTTAAGCTATAAGATTGCAATGTTTAGTGTGCATGTAAACTGTATTGTCGTAACCATCAATCGTATTAAATTCAGTCAGATTGAGAGAATTTTGTGCATGTAAACATAGCCAGTGATACCCACATGGGCTGTCCTGCGTCTTTTCAATAGTCAAAAGTTTTCTTTTAACAGCCCACTGTACTGGTTGTCAATGTACCCTCCTCCAGGCCACTTTATACTTGCAGACGGAGGGTACATCCGGCACCCACTTCCCTCATTACTTGCTCAAAAAGAGGCTGGGACAAGGTTTGGGAGGGTGGCGCTTTAATGCTCATCATTCCAGGGCACGCTCTATCATCCAAAGCCATTAAAAATGTACAGTAAATGATTAAATTCACTGCCACCAGAATATGTAATGTTATTTACCTTTGACCCTTCCTTTACATTCTATCCTTTCAGGTCATAACAGCCTGTGCCATCCTCCACAACATCTGCCTTGGGGTTGGTGACATTACTTCAAGGATTAACATTAGGAAAGGGGAGCAGCCAGTGCTGCGCCATGGTGAGGGCAGATGTCTGCCCAGGTAGGCAACTTAAAAAGTGGCATAGCACCACTACAGTGGTGTTATTGATGCCGACACTTAAAGAAAACCTTGTACTAACAATTACTAGTGACTCCAGCTATCCGCCCCACAGACGGCTCTCTCTGCTGCCCTCAGGAAGACGTCTTCGCAGTATCCGATCCCGCACTAGCCGACTGCGGGATAGCTTTTTTTTAATACACCCTACAGCATACTTCACAACATGGTATGCCACACACTGCGCTTTAACAGTTCAACACCGAACTATTTAATACAATAATCTACCTGCTACCACTGGATATAACTTTTCTGTGTCCAGCTCAAGTACACTGTTGCACCTTAGCAGATTTTCATTTTCATGCGTGATTATGTCTACATAATGCAAGCGTACATTCTGTGTATAATGTGTAGTGCTAACTGTATGTATGTCCAATAGTACACCGTGTGTACTGACTATATGTATGTGCATATTACACATCTTTACCTGTTAAATGTGCATATTGTCTGTATGGTTATATATTAAATATTTCTGCATTTCTGGAGCATGCTCCCAAGAATTTCACTCACCAAGGCACATGTGCTATGATGATGTTACAATAAAAGTGATTTGATTTTGATTTACTATTATTACATCTACAGACATGGCAGCCATTGATTGAGTCGGCGCGGCAGACCAGATGTTGGACAATGCGATGGACATTGGAAATTTTAATCCAAGCCCTCTGGGGACCAGCCTACATGATGTCGCGCTGAGAGACGTGTCCAGGTTTTAAGTGTGACAGCCCGTCCTGATCCACCAGGAGCACATTGGAGTATCTGCCCAGCTGAAAAGGGGGTGAACCAAACCCAACAAAAGAAGGATGGAAAAACATCAGAAGTGTTTTTCGCGATTCAAATAGTTGTTTTTAAAGAAGACGCATACACACACACACACACCATCCGTGCAGTTTTTGTTTTTTTAAATTGACACATCCCAAAAAACATTTTTTTCAAATGGCACAAAGAGTTTTTCTATTTGTTTGTGTTTGTTAGTGCTGAATAACTACTTTGCGGAATGTATTAAGTTTTAAACTGAAGTAAAGATTGAAGAACCATCAATGAGGAAAGTTAATCATGGTATTCTGTTGAAGTCTGTTCCCTCTACTGTTGTGTTTTTATAGCGTTTTCATCATGTTATGTTTATTATATGGTAAATTATTTGGAAACCATCAAGGTCATCTGAAGTCGGCTCAGGGTTAAAGGGCAAAATACCCGATAAAGCTATTACGTTGCTATTATAAAAATTTTTTGTTCAGGATGTTCTTACGACTGACCCGGTGGTTGGGGACCTCTGGGCTATACAAACACCATACCCCTAACACACGTAGAAATAATGAAAACTTGACTTTTTTTTAAGCTTATATTGTGTATTTTGTGTGAATCTTATTCAGAGTACATTCTGTGTATGTTGTGTTTGGCTGTAGATTGTGAATTCTTATTTATTGTATAGCATTCCTGTACTTTTTTGTACTCTTTGTTTTAATTGTGTATTGTTTGTTATGCTTGGCTGCTCATGCAAACCAATTTACTATCTACCAAAAATCTATCTGTCTATCACAAATTTTAAATCCAGTAAGAATGCATTTAATCATTGTCTTTTTAAGGGAATGTATGTGTTTATTTGCAAATGTACCTCTTTATAGTAAATCTTTATATTTGTGAAAAAATTTGTGGCATTTTTGTTTTTGCTTTGGTAAAGGAAATAAAATCATTATGAAATGCATAAAATATAAGTTTAACTTTCGTGTATTTTGATTAGTGTATGTAAGTTTTCCCAGCATAAGTATTAACCAAATCCTAATTAATATTATTGTCATTAATCAGTCCATATGTGATTATGCCTCTTAGGAAAAACTTTGAAGATGAGGTATTTTTATGGTGAAAACAGTTATAAATATCCAGCCATAGTTGATTAAGATTGACACATATGATATAATAAATGTTCTGATGTCATAATAAGTGATCTGTCATAGAGACATGCGTTCTATATTTAAATTAGTTGTTCGAATGGAACGTGTGACGTCACCGAACATATAAAAAGGCTCGCTCTACCAAATAACACTCCCACACTAGTGATTATCTGAGCGAAAGCTTTAGAAAACCACTACTGCTCTCCTGACTTTACAGTCATTATCAGACGTTTTTACAAACGATCTTTTGCAAAGTCTTTTCAAACAACTAGTCGAGCAACACCTGACAGTTGTCGAATAGACTAATAGACATTAACATCATGTCTAACTCAAGGGATCTCGAGACCGGCCGCGGTGCAGATCTTCGACGGAAGTTGAACAGATCTGCACATGCAGCGGATCGAGTAACCTATGCCCTACCGGGGGCCGTACCGGACCAGGAGTGGAGCTTTGGAGGTCAGTAAATATTCAGCCGTTTCTCCATCCGAAGGCTGCAGCCAACGGAGGTCGCATATGCAGGCTGCATATGTCTGTTTTTTTTTTTTTTTTAGTTAACCGTGGATTACATTCACAAGTCTTAAGCATATTACAACAATTTACGATTAACTAAGAATAATAGTCAATTTATAATTGTTAATACTCTGCAATAAGACAATGTCGATGACGTATGCGGCCTACAAATGCGCCCTCCGAAGGGAAACGGCCTTTAACTAATTTACCTTCTGATACGCACGGTCACATATTTGTCAAATTTCGGGTTTGTCATCGTCAGCTCATTTAACTCGTGTTAGAGAAAAACTCAGCATGCAAAATTAAGTGGAATTTAAGTTTAGTAGCTTTACCTTGAGATATTTTAATGGTGAGTGAGTAACGTTATACTTTAATATGCTAATATTAAACGGACGGACATTTCCCTATCCGTCTGGTATGTATTTTTATTATTACTGTGTGTTGTTGGTGGAATTGAAGACTCGTATAGGCATGAGACGTTTGTTGAACTTTGTCTATTTCAAATTCGTGTTTTTATTGTTTATGTGATGCAAATGTCTGTATCTTTATAAGGCCCTGCCGCCATCATATCCCTTACGAAATTAGCCATGTTTTTTACTACAGTTCAAACAAAACAAACCATGGTCACTGTAGTGTAGTGAAGTGTAATCAATACACCAAAAAACATTTTTAAAAATACTTTTACCACAATAAAACCATGGTCAATTTTCGTAAGGGATGGCAGAGGTGAGGTAATAACTCTTCCAAATATAGAAACCGACTGAAGTAATGAATTCAACATTGATATCTGAATTATTCAGTCAATGTCATAATAAAGTAAAACTTGGCGTTTTATAATGTCACGTTTGTTATTATGTTTATTAATTTGTTCTGTTTTTAAACAAAACAGTGTGTGATTTGTCTGTAGACTCGTCGCGCGCACATAGGGCAAGTGCTGTTGTCTAGTAACGGTTTCTCTCAAACGCGATAAGCATATTAATTTGTCAAATTGCTTTCATGATGTTTTTATCAATACATTATTTAAAGCGTGTTGTGATTAATGAGCATGATAGCTGTAGCAGCATGTATGATAGGGTAAGGAACTAATGATAATATATAGAAATAGATCGGTGGTAAGATTAAATGACGTCACCAGTCTTGATTTAGGTGAATTGCTATTTTGAAGTGATGGGGCACGGCGCAAAAAACGGAATGCACGAACTGTTTTTACTGCTAATTTGCACGACATCTCATTTTGTGTCACCATGCATTCAGTTCATTCTTTGATGGGTCTACGTAGCCCAAACAAACTTTAATAAATCTCACGCATAACTGCGAGAGGAGGACTGACTTTCCTCTTTTATCACACCACACGTATATCTAACTCACGAAGCTTGAGTGACATCTAGTGGTCAATTAATGTAAGGACATTACAGCGTAAACATTTTTTTTTTTTTTTTTTTTTTTTTTTTTTTTTTTATTAATGCTTTAAACCATTTAACAATACACGAAACATACAGAATACACATAAACCTCTACAGGAATGAAAAATTAACAAATTATATATGTAAAGTTTCACAAATAAAATACAATAACACGATAACAGAAAGATGAATTAGTACAATAAAAATAAATAAATAAATCAAATAAATAAATAAAAAATAAACTAACATAGGAGAACATTATGAATCAGTGGTAATACAGAAAAAGTCATCATAATATTTCAAAAATCTTTCATTTTTCTTGTTTTTAACAAATTTAAGGGATTTTAGAAAAGTTTCAATTTCGATTAGGAAATGTGGAAAGTTAAGCTGCGATTTAGAGAATTTTTGTTTGTGAATAAAATATTTTCCAAATAAAATAAAAAAATTTACAATGTAATCAATTGGAATATTAGATGTGCCTTCATAGTAGCAAATTATTTCTTTTAACTGGAAGGACTTGGAAGAATCAAGGTGTTTACTTAAATGAGAATATACATTTTTCCAAAAATGTTGAGTTGTGTCACAATGAAAAAATAAATGGGTCAGTGTTTCTTCTTCATTTCCACAAAATGAGCAAGAGTTGTCAACATCCATATATTTCGCCACAACATCATTCACAGGATATATTTTATGCAAGATCTTAAAATGAATTTCTTTGGACTTATTTGGGATGCAATACTTATGAGGTAACAGCCAGGCCTTCTTCCAATCTATGAATTCAATAAAAGATGCCCAATAAAATTTACCTCTAGGACTATTATGCGTTTTGCTCTGGAGAATTTGTCGAATATGTTTATTATTACACTTTTTGTTAAATATGCTTATCCCATCTAAAACCAAATCAGGTTCTTTAGTATCATTATTACTAAAACTTAGATGACATTTAACAAGTTGATGTAAACCTGAAGGAATCGCTTTAAGCACTGCATTATATTCTTTAAATGGTAAGGGGAAATTATGAACAGACATAAACTCTTCATAAGACAAAAAATTGCCAAATTTATCAAAAACTGAAAAAATTCCAATTATATTTCTGTTAAACCATGCAGAGAGAAAAACAGATTTATTCCTAATCATTATATTATAATTGTTCCATAGAAAGGTTTTATGTGGTGAAAAATTGTGGGTGTAGCATAACTTCCAAGCAAGGAGAGCCTGCTGGTGAAATTTAGACAGTGCAACTGGCAATCTATTAGGTAAAAAGTTACATTTTAATAGAAAGGGAAGGCCACCAATTTTTGCAAAGATATGATTTGGTATAAAAAACCATATAGAATTAGGATTTGTTAAGCATCTCTTAATCCAATTTATTCTAAAGGTGTTCACTGTATCACTAAAATCTAACACTTCAAGTCCACCTTTTTTGCGACTATTCGAAAGGACTGTTTTTTTGAGCTTATGAGGTTTATTTTTCCATATAAAATCTAGAAAAATTTTGTTTATTTCTTTAGCAGTAGAGTCATTAACGAAATTACAGCGTAAACATAAACAAACGGCTTTTGTGGAACAAATGTAACTTCCGGTAAACTTCAAAGAATCAATAGCAATATACTTTTAGAGTAGTTTATTATGCAGGACCACAAGAGTCATGTAAAATGTAATAAAGAACTTCAATATTTAATAACTACCTGGACAATAAAAAGAGCAATTAATAGATTTGTTTAAAAATTCATTAATTAATCTATAAATAAATACACAAAGTTACAAAAAAAATAATTATGTAACATTTTATTAGGCAATAAAAAGTGAGATTTTAAAAATAACATAGAAATGTAATATTAATCCATTAATAAATAATTCAAATTAATATAACAATTTACAAAAACACACATAAAACACTCAATAAGTTCATCATTTTAAATTGCATTTACAAATTCTTAATTAAATAATGAAATTTCAAATTGTAATTCAAAAAGCGATTTAAAAAGAGAAATAAATAACTGGATTTAAATTAGGCATTTAAAAGGGCATTTCCATTTAACATTTCTGTTTTCATTTCCCGATGGTTCTCCTTATTCTTTTCGCTTTTTGATTTGCTTTTCGTTTTAGCCTCTCTATTAAGCTTTTCCGTGACTCTTTGACTCTTCCTTGCAAATGGTCAAATGAGAAATGCAAATTAGCTATGGCCAGGTGGATGTAACAAGCTCGCTGATATTGGCTCTGATTGTACGTCATGCGCAGATTTATAGATCTCGGATGAGGACCCAAAGAGTCATGGAAAAGCTAAATAGAGAGGCTAAAACAAAAAGCAAATCGAAAAGCGAAAAGAATAAGGAGAACCATTGGGAAATGAAAACAGAAATGTTAAATGGAAATGCCCTTTTAAATGCCTAATTTAAACCTGTATTTTTAATTCAATTTATAAATCCAGTTATTTATTTCTCTTTGTAAATCGCTTTTTGAAATACATTTTGAAATTCCATTATTTAATTAAGAATTTGTAAATGCAATTTAAAATGATTAACTTATTGAGTGTTTTATGTGTGTTTTTGTAAATTGTTATATTAATTTGAACTATTTATTAATGGATTAATATTTCATTTCTACATTATTTTATAATCTCACTATAAAATGTTACATAATGATTTTTTGTAACTTTGACTATTTATTTATAGATTAATTAATGAATTTTTAAACAAATCTATTAATTGCTATTTTTATTGTCCAAGTTCTTTTTTACATTTTGCTTGACTCTTGTGGTCCTTCATTCCATAGTTTATGTGTGATAACAAGTAAAATAAACAACAGGTAGATTACTTTAGTTCAAATAATAGCTAAAGTGTATCAAAAACTACACTAAGCTAATGTTAACCGTGTAGAATATGCATACAATGTAAACTAAAGATAACTATGAGGGGCCACACGGCTAGAAAATCATACTTTACTTATGAATACATATATAAAAGCATGCATACACACAAATAAACATATACATGTATAGAGACAGACACAGTTATGTAAATTTGAAAGGCACGCCCACCTCGGGGACAATCCAACCGTCTCAATTGACTTTGTATAGAGGGTTTTCACGACACGTCATCAGAGTGGAAGACGCCATATTGGAAGCACTCCGCATCACAGAGCACCTGCACTGATGTATATCACGAACGTCGTCAAGGAAAATGGTTAATTATTGCAATGTTTGAGGTTGTATCATTAGGACAGTTTGAGGAAAACATTTCCAAAAGTTATTAAAAACCAGGGAAAGTGTATACACGTTCCGGCGCAATCTCCCACTTTATAGAAGTGAATAAATACAACACTAAATTACTCAAAACAATAAAAAAAAATGGTCGATACGTCACACCGACAACCACTTCTGCATTCCAATAAACATTATGGGCAAGGCTGAATTCAGATTATACGCCTCCCAGCCCGAACCCCTGAATGGATGCAGTCCAATAAAGGATGAGGTTGTGCCACTAGACGAATCCACAGACACAAACGAAAGAAACGAACTCCAGGCAAAGCAGCAATGTAGTCTCATCCGAAAGGGACTTACATTTATCTGCCAAACAAAAATACAATTTAATACAAGACAATAATTTTAACAAGTAAAAAACAACAATACATACCGAGGGGTTAATGAAACCATCATGCCAGGTGTATTACCAGACTGCATGTGCAGCACACTAAACACACAAACAATCAATCTCCCTTTAAACGCATTAGGTTTCCGCAACGCCAAAATAACCCACCTGTAGCAGCTGCGAATTCTGCAACACACAGCCATCTGAGAACCAGCTAAAAAGCGATCCTGCATTAACAGATGCCATTATCAGTGATTTAAAGTTAACTTATGATTTACATATCACCAAATCACTTACCGCTCGTTCACAACAAGCAAAACCAAGGGTGATAATGAATGATGCGCAGCCGCCCTCCGCTCATTCACAAAGAGCGCTTCCATACAGGGTATGACGTCAATGATGACGTTTCCAGGTGCTACACAACTAGGATTCTTATATCCTACAAAACCGGCTCCCATTGGTTTGTAGATTTCTGTAGCACCAACCAATGAGCAACCACAAAATCATAACATGCTCCGATTGGTCCACAGATTTAACTGAAACAAACCAATAGCTGAGGCTACACGCCACCACACCACATAACAAAAACAGAATAATGCCTAAAAGCTGCTATGTGACAAGATGTACAGCTAACAAGCCAAAATAACCCTGAAATAAGTTTTTATAAGCTGCCCAGCTGTAAAACTCATCCTTTGAGGAGAAAAAAGTGGATAGCCGACTACGTTTTACCCTAGTGGGCGCAGTTTTATTATTAGTAGCAGGGGCGAAAATCTCATCTAAATGTTGGGGGGGACAATAAACATAAAATTTTTCAAGAACAATTTTTGAAGGGGACACCAATAATACAGGCAAAATTGTACTTGCAAGGAAATGGGTACAGATAGAAAACGTTTCTCTTTCTCTATGAACGGACGCAAATTTAATTTTAATACATATGAATGCAGAGGTGAAAAGAGTAATACAATTTTCTACTTAAGTAATAGTAAAGTTACTTTAATAATATGTTACTTAAGTAAAAGTAAAGTTACTTTAATAATATTTTACTTAAGTAAAAGTAAAGTTACTGGTCTAAAAATCTACTCAAGTAAAAAGTCATTTTAATTTTAAGAGTTACTTTTTTACAGCGGGGAGAGGTTTCTAGTATAGTTCACAAAGGAAGGATATATACATCTCAAACTATGTTTTTAATTGTAAACATCTCTACAATTAAAGTGCAATAACAAATGTTAATAAAATAAAAAGCTTTTTATAACTAAGAAACATTTATGGAATTATTTAATGATTTTTACAGGTGAGTTATGCACTTTTGAAGCAAAAATAATATGAGGTCAGCAGCTAGTAAATACAATCATTATATGAAGGTTGTAATTGATGTATTGCTGGTAACATACATTGTTATTAAACTATATACATAAATGAACATATAATGAGATGAGTGCCATGGCTATACACTATACATCCTTTACACGTTTATTAGCTCCCAGACCTGTGTACCTGATGTCTTTCAATCTATCTCTCTCGCGCTCTCTCTCTCTCTCTGCAATGTCTAATGATCTGCGCATTCTCGAGGACGTTCTCAAGTTGTTTGACTTGACGCGAAGCTGCTAGACCTCGGAAGATAATGCGCATGTATTAAAAATGCATCGTGCAAATTAGCGGTTAAACACGGTCGGCAATTCTCAAACTCCGTACTCAAGAGCATGAACCCTACCTGAATGAAACAATCGCTTTGCGTCAATGGCCAGGGGTTTCTTTCGTAAGAATTGAATTGAGGGTCTGCATTAGCCTGCGCCTGTCTCGTCCCTCTCCATGGTTCTTTTTGCGCGTTCCCCCGCCCATCAATCAATCATCCGACCGTGGCGCGTCTTTATCACCTTACTTTTTTATTTATTTTTACTCAGTAACGGATATGATTTAACATGTAGCGAAGTAACCAACAATACTTTAAACATACTTAAGTAAAAGTAAAGTACAGATTTTAAAAACTACTCAAAGTAAAAGTACACAAAAAACTCAGTTACAGCAAGGTGAGTAAATGTAATTTGTTACTTTCAGCTCTGCCTCACCTCTGCATGAATGCATAAAAATGTTTTCTTGATCGTTTATCTGCTTCTGTTCTCAGAAAACGAAATATGTTCATGTTTATATGTCAAAATAGTCCAGTTTTAAAACATATGAGGATAAACTGATAAGTGATGGGAAACGTTGTATTGTATATAGCTTATTAACGCGTCGGCTCCGTACACTTCTCTACCACCGGAATGTGTGGTGGTGAGGTAAAAGGGGCGTGGGCAGTGGACCAAACCACTGTGAGGCAAGGGAGGGGGAATCCAAATATTTAAAACGTTTTTTTGTTGTTGCTCCGTTTGCATTTGTATTGTTTCACTTCTTACACAACTAGTTTAAGTATTATAAATCATTAAATTATTTTCAATACACATATTCTAATGATAATTTAGGGGGGACAACCCTCAGATAGGGGGGGTCCTGTCCCCCCCGACCCCCCCGGGATTTCCGCCCATGATTAGTAGTAGTGCTATGAAAAGTTGCCTGTTTCCAATTTTGTGTCTTTAAACGCTCGTTTTTTGGGGTCGGCAGCTTATAAAAACGTATTTCTGTTTTTTGGCTTGTTAGCTGTACATCCTGTCACACAGCAGCTTTTAGGCATTATTCTGTTTTTGTTATAAGCCAGAAATGACAAGGAAGCAGCCTCTCACAATACAAAGTCAATGGAGACGGATGGATTGTTTTCCCCCGGGGGGCTTGGTTTTTAGGTTATGACGCGCTGCGGTCTGTCTCTATACTACTGGATGTTTAAGCAAATACCTATAAAACATGTGTGCATACTTATGTGAAATTCATACAAATACATCAATTACTTGTTAAGTTAGTAATGCATACATACAGGCCACCTGACAGTCTTGCCTGGGCCCGGGACAAGATAATCTAAGAGGCCCCCCCCCCCCCCTACATTTTACTGGTAACAAGACATTTGGCATGATCAGATTCAGGACCCACGAACATTGCATTATTATTCATTGTATTCAACATTTATATAGTAGTTAAATGTAGTACTGACACTATATACTGACACAAAATAACTTTTATTTATAAAACGTTATCCCCCTCTTTTGAAAACCCCAAAAAAGTAATACCCAAACTAAAATTAGATACAGTTCATGAAGCCTTTGCACTAAAAGCATAAGCTTCGCTTAGCACACCATCAAAACACAACAATGAGTGCGATTAAAACCATGTTTTGCCACAAACTCACTTTATAACAGAATTCGAGTGTTTTAAATAACCATTATAATCATATGTGAGCTGATGTTGCTTTGGATCATAAATTGAAACTATAATATAAGGTTTTTGTATTCTACAGTGCTAAAGGCTATGTTTATAAGCGTTGCATTATAATAAATATACTGTATTGGTTTTTAAAATACCCGACATGACTGGAAGAACACAGATAGACCATATATAATCCCAACTGAGTTTATTATATTGCATTTTAACACACTTTAACTGAATGCTATTTTTACATATTATTTGTTCTGTTGTCTATAAAATAGTGACTAAACAGGACCCAGCCAGTAATGCCCCACGACCCAGTTACTGTATATATACATACATATCTCCTTATACATATATATATATGTGTGTGTGAATTGCGGTTTTTCGGTTTATCCATCCAAATCTGTCAGTTTTATATTCCCTGTTTTTTTGTTAATGTGCGCATCCGTGTGATCTGCACGCTTATAAATGCCACAGCGAGTTGATATCCAATCACTGTGCTAGCTGCTTGAACTCTGCTTGCAATGCTGGTGTCAGATTTCATTTGCCCGTGCACACACCAAACAGAAGTACTACAACAAAAAGAAGCAGCACGACTGTCTTTTAAATCTGAGGTGTAGATTAATTATTTGCGCGTGTAGATTACATACAACATCAATGTAAAGATTTGCGTGGGGCAATGCAAATTATTCAAATTGGGCTTGTTATTGACGCAAACGCGCGTTATGTGCCTCAAACACGTCTTCCGCGCAAGTTGAAAAAGTTCAACTCAAGAAGAAAATGTGCCTGATACTAAAATAAATCCCAACAGTAATCTTGATTGAGGAATGCATTTTTGGTTTCTATACAGACAGCATGATGTTGGATTTAACAGTAGTGCAGTAAGGTATAGCCTTCATTTACAATGTAAAGTTTAATTTACTAAGTACAGGAATATAAAATGGTCAATTTATGAAATGTAATGAATTCACATGTTCCCCAGTTTGAATAGGATATCATTTTTATATGTCTTTATTTAATTATATCTTAAATTATTGTATAAATACACTAGAAATGAGTAAGATGATTTTTGCATTTACAAAAAACTGCAATTAAAAACAGTATTTTGCTTCTTAACATCTCACTGTTCCTGTAACCTAAGCATAGAATAATTAAAAATCACTTTAATATGCCAAGGCATCAGAACCGAAACCGAACCGAAAATCGTGGACAAGAACCGAAAATTGTATTGAACCGTGAACTAAGTGTATTGTTGCATATATATATATGCAACAATACACTTAGTTCACGGTTCAATACATACTGATATATATATATCAGGGAACTACACTAACCTTTTCCACTGGTGGCACTTGCGCTACCAACTTTTTCAGTTACTTGCGCAAAATATGATTTGGTCGCAAATATTTTTTTCAAGTTATATTAAGGCGCTCTGGATAATAATGAACAATAATGAAACTGTATTGCATACAGATATGCTTTTTATTTTACTTGCCATCTTTTAAACCACATGCCTTCTTGTTCTCTTAAACGTTGCAGTGTTTCCCACAGATCTGAAATTTACTTGTGGTGGTAGCCGGTCATTACCCACTGACAAATAATGGTCTACTATACATGTGACGAAGAACTAATAATGTGTGACACAACACAATACAATACTGATTTATTGAAAATTAATATTAATTTCACATTATATTTCATTAATCTAACCACCCCAAACTTTCTTTGCCATTGACAAAGCTGACACTGTTTGTCAAAGCACCACGAAAACTCTTACTGTTTTTGCACTGATATATGAAGCAATTAGATTCCTTTTATCAAACTCAATATAATACAATACTATGTATAGTATATTAATAGACAGTGCAGGTCTATAGATTATAAATGTGACTGATGTTATGATGGTTATAATTTCTATTAGATGGGCACTTTTACTGCTTATGTTCTATCTTTCTATTCCTCTCTTGCCGACTAAAAAAGCTTAATCCACTCATTATTTCAGATTTAAAAGTCTACTTGCTGTCCCGATGACAGACTTTACATTGCTTTGCGTTTTTTATATCCCGGGTCAGCTTAAGCTTTGCTCGTTCAGTGCAATAAGGGCTTGACATTAGCACTGCTTTTTTGCACCAATCTCTGTGCAAACTTTTTAAATATGGATATTGTTTAAGAAAAGATATGGTTAATTAATGATAAGATTATTAAAAAATGTGAGAAAGAAAATGCAGTGCGTGGTCATAACAAGAACCATCGCCATAGAAACCGGAGGCACGCTGAAACTGCACTCGAGCTTTAGCGCGGTAGCGCTCATGGCCGTTTTCCGATCAACTCGGGTTTTACACACAATATTAATCAGACTTGGGACCCAAAGTAATTAAACTAGGTCCTAACCGGACCCGACTGACCATTTAAAATATAAACCCGGAACCATACGGGTACCGCATCCTCAGTGAAGAAAGATCTCTGCTCAAGTTCAGAAACATGGAAGACACTGAGCTTGCTTTGCATCGCACCAAATTCATTGAGAAACAGAGAGCACGCGAACACACACTCATAGGGAGAGACACGACGTGCTTTCACGCAAAATGAAGCCAACGTGTTGAAGGCTCAGAGCACGTTATAAAACGCATTCTTAAAATCCACATTTCTGTTTTAATAAATGCTCATAGTAAATCATAGCATATTGTCTAAAACATTAGGTAGCACATTTGCGACCCATTAAAAATTACGGTCACAATGGCAGTTCAAAAGGTTGCATATGCGACCATTTTGGTCGCAGTGTAGTTCCCTGATATATATATATATATATATATATATATATATATATATATATATATATATATATATATATATAGCTCTACAGACAATAGAATGAAGTTACTGTGTTCTTGTCTTGAGTCTTAGCATAGCATCAGGACGATGTTTAGTATTTTTGGTGTTATTGTTTTTATTTTTCAATTAAATTTGTATTAAATTATGAAACTGTTTATGTGATGTTTTTTGTTTTTAAATTAAATAAAATAGTTAACATATTTTATAAAATTAATAGTAATAATGTATAAAAACATTGTTTATAATGTTTTCTTTTTGTCCGGTCTGTCCAGCTGATGGACAGAGTAACATCATGTCTTCATCAGCTCAAGAGCTCGTGACCAGCAGTGGGGAGCGAGATGCTCAACGGAAGTTGTGCGTCTCTGACCCCGCAGCTCGTCACATGAGGGTTGTCCCTCTTGGGACAGTTGATGATGATGAGTGGGTCCCTGCAGGTCAGTCTCTTACACCATTATAATGACACATTAAATATATATAATTTAAAAACACTCATTCTATATATTTTTCCACATTTTACAATATGAATAAACGCAATAACAGTGTAGAATAACACAAATATATAACACTAGCATATATTAAATACTATGTAATAGGTTTTATAATGTTTGTCAAATACCACAATAACTATACAGTAACAATGTGTTAGATTTTAGAGAAGTTTATAATTTGTTCTTTGTGTCCGATCTGTCCAGTTGGTAGACAGACTAACATCAAGTCTACACCAGCTCAGGGGCCAGAAGTGACAAGCAGCGGTGTACGAGATGCTCAGCTGAGGTTGAGCGTCTCTACACCCGCAGCTCGTCATATGAGGTTTGTCCTTCCGGGGATGGTGGATGATGAGGAGTGGTTTCCTGCAGGTCTCTTACACTATTATAATGACACATTAAATATATATAATTTAAAAACACTCATTCTATATATTTTTCCACATTTTACAATATGAATAAACGCAATAACAGTGTAGAATAACACAAATATATAACACTCTCATATATTAAATACTATGTAATAGGTTTTATAATGTTTGTCAAATACCACAATAACTATACAGTAACAATGTGTTAGATTTTAGAGAAGTTTATAATTTGTTCTTTGTGTCCGATCTGTCCAGTTGGTAGACAGACTAACATCAAGTCTACACCAGCTCAGGGGCCAGAAGTGACAAGCAGCGGTGTACGAGATGCTCAGCTGAGGTTGAGCGTCTCTACACCCGCAGCTCGTCATATGAGGTTTGTCCTTCCGGGGATGGTGGATGATGAGGAGTGGTTTCCTGCAGGTCTCTTACACTATTATAATGACACACACACACACACACACACACACACACACACACACACTACACACACACACACACATATATATATAATTTTAAAACGCTCATTCTATATTTTAAAATAAAAACAAACTCAGTAAAACTGTGGAATAACATAAATGTAACATTAGCATATATGAAATATTTATGTAATAGGTTGTATAATTTTTGTCACAATAACTATACTGTGTTAGATTTTAGAGAAGTTTATAATGTCTTCTTTGTGCCCAATCTGTCCAGCTGTGTCTACACCAGCTCAGGGGCCAGCAGTGATCAGCAGCCGTGTAGGAGATGCTCAACGGAGGTTGAGCGTCTCTAAAACTGCAGTTGATCAAGAAAGCATTTCCCCTTTAGGGGATTTAGAGGAGGAGAGAAGCGTACCAGGTCAGTCTATAACACCATTATACTGACACCCCATATATGATGATTATGTAAGATTTGTTATGGTAAGATTTGAATTGACAGATCTCTGATCAGGAATAGGGGTGGGATAAGGCATCAATATAAATTTTGTACATATCGAAATATCGATTTAATAAATTAATAAACAAGATGTTCTTCATTTATTTCCCAGTGTCACTACTTCAAGGATTTCCAAAAAAACCCATATTGATCGTGCTCTAATCTGGTGGTAACATCTGTTGTTCATCTTTTCTATTTTTGTCTTTCAGAACCAAAACCAAGTAGACGGAAGAGAAAGTCTATCCGTGCTTTCTTGCGCAGAACATTGCGGGCTATCAAAAAAGCTTGCTGTATCTGCGGAAATGAGGACGAAGTGGAGCCATTTGATCCTCAGGCAGGCCCGTCTGGCCTGCATTCAAGTGCCCGTAAAAAACAAGCTGATCTGCAGAGAGGTTCTGGTCGTAAGCAAACGGGTCAAGAACCACCCTATTGCCGGTCTGGTTCGTCATCCTTGGATATATCAGCTTTCCAAGAAGCAGCTGATCATGACCCATGTGCTCCGGGAGATCATGCTGATTTTAAGTCGGGTTCTTCTTACCTGCACCCAGCTCGTGAACAACACTGGCAGTATAGTCCCTTCGGACTCGAGCCGGCGAGCTTGTTTTCCTTGGAAACATGCCCTTTCCAAGAAGAGGATGGTCACAAATGTGGTCCTTTCGACCATGAGCTCCGTGCTCAACCTGATCATGCTGATTGTCAGTCAGGTTTGTGTAACCTGCACCCAGCTCGTGAGAAACAAAGGCAGTATAGTCCCTTCGGACTCGAGCCGGCGAGCTTGTTTTCCTTGGAAACATGCCCTTTCCAAGAAGAGGATGGTCACAAATGTGGTCCTTTCGACCATGAGCTCCGTGCTCAACCTGATCATGCTGATTGTCAGTCAGGTTTGTGTAACCTGCACCCAGCTCGTGAGAAACACAGGCAGTATAGTCCCATCGGACTCGAGCCGGCGAGCTTTGTGGAACCAGACTATTGCCAGTCTGGTTCATCATCCTTGGCCATAACAGCTTTCCAAGAAGCAGCTGATTGGTCAGGTTCATCTAGCCTGCGGTCAAGCGATAATGAGAGTGAGTATAATGTTATGATGTTCTGATTTGTATTGTCGGCTTTGTTTCCCTTGTTAACTGTTTCTCTCCTTATTGATTCAAATCTCTGTCCAGTTTTGGTAATACATCCATTTACACACCAAGAAGCAGCTGATACTCAACGTGGTCCATTCGACCAGAATCAGAGTGCTGAAGATCAAGATGATCCTCAGGCAGGTTCATCCAGCATGAAGTCAAGTGATGGTGATAGTGAGTATAATGTTATTATGTTCAGCTCTTTATTGTCTGCTTTAATTTTCTCCCTTGTCGACTGTACTTTATTGTTTCAAACCTCTGCCCAGTTATCGTAATAAGTGTGTTTATACGGCAGATGTTTGTGTAATACCTTCTCCCTGTATTCAGTATGTTGTGTTATTCAGATGGACTGAGTTCTCTTGATTCATCAGAATGACCCCTGAGCTTTTTCTTTTATCTTGCCCTGATTTACTTATTTAAAGAAATATTTAGGTTTTTAAAAAATGGTTTCACTCTTACTTGATCCAAAACTTCTTGTTTATTCTGCTAGTAGCTGATTAGCATGGATGTACTGAACAACTCTTCATTATCTATTTTATTATAAGCAGCACTGCCATTGGAGTTCACGTGAGACAAAACAATTCTTGTGTTCATTTTGTATTGATTGTTTTTCAGGAAAAATGTCATTGCTTTATGAAGTGGGAAATCAGATAGGAAGCGGTTCCTTTGGTAAAGTTTTCGAGGGGACTCGCAAATCTGATGGCATGAAGGTAGAACCGCTCTTCGTCAAACTGTTTTGCCCAACAGTTTTGTTATATATGACTTACTTATGATTATTCTCCCTTGAAGGTCGCCATCAAATATAGTAAGAAGATGCGTAAGGAGAATGTCTATGCTGAAATTGTAAGTTCCCAAGATTTAATATATTTAAAATGCAAAATACAATAATATTTTTGACTTCGGTACAGTACCATAACTTAACACCCTGCTACCATAGGTTACATATAAACAGCCTTAAATAATGAATAAATAGAACAAATATTAAGAAGACAAACTCTGAAAAGTATTTTCTACTTGGCATCTCATATATTAATCAGTCAAGCTGTTCCACAAGATCCTGGTTTATCAACAGTATAAATAGGAATGTTTAAATATACTTTTATTTATAGGCCTACATGTAATTCTAACATTCATATTACTATTACCTACACAAGTAGGCAAAGTAATGCATTTGTTCAGTAATTTGACTATTATGATGTATCCGCTCTAATGCGGTGATCACAGATTCATCTGCAAAGAGTTTTGAAATTTACGAATAACTGCAATTTCATAGTTCAAACAGAGATGGCGACAGAGAGGCAAATATTTGCATGGAAATTGAACATCTTCCCTATATTCAGCTAACCTCTTTTTAATGCTTTGTTACTAGCCTGGACACTCCAAGCCTGTGTGTCTAGAAGTGGCTGCAAATCTGCTGTTGAAAATACCGG
>NC_133347.1:27082551-27182551 GCF_030506205.2 Paramisgurnus dabryanus | reverse complement strand
AGAAAAGCCAGCACATTGTGGAAATGTTGGATTGGTTTGAAGAGGAAGATAAAAGCATCCTTATTATGGAGTTCCCACATCCCTGCATAAATCTCAAAGACTTTCTCGAGAAGAATGGAGGTTGTCTGCCTGAGACCCAGGCACGGGATTTGATGCACCAAGCACTCCTCGCATATAAAGACTGCTTTGACCGCGACGTCTATCACTATGACTTCAAGCTGGACAACTTCCTGGTCAACACCGAGACAATGCAACTCAAATTAATCGATTTTGGAATCAGTATGATTGTCCCTCCTTGCGACCGTGGAGGAACAGAAGACAGCAATGCAAGTGAGTTGTTTCCTGATAGCACACTACTGAGATAGATTGGATGCCATTGTACTATAACTTGGATGAGTTTTACTAATGAAATAATGTCTCACCTCTTGTTTATGTTAAAGAGCGAGAATTTGCTGCGTCGTACATGGTCAGTATGCTGGGTATTTTATTGTTCAAATTGTTGCATGGAGACTCGATGAAAAGCAAAGATGCCGTTTACACCGCTACGATATCTAATGGTAAGAGAACCGCACTAACAAAACATGCATGGTTTTACCCAAGCAAAGCTACTGAATGTTCATGAAAAATCCCCACCAAATGCAAGTTCCTAATTATAAATGTATTGCTTCTTAAACTTCGCAATGACAATCACTAATTATTGTTTCTATTTCAGAGGCTTATATTAAACAGTTATTTAACATAAATGCCTAATCATTGCTCTTATTACCTTTGATAATACAGAGTGTCGAGACATGCTGGATCTGTGCCTGGAATGCAAGCCTGGCATAAACGCAACATTAGAAGATCTCTTGGATCACCAGTGGTTCAAGGAGGAATAAAGGTCAGTAGCAGCTCATCTTATTACAGAAATATTATAGATAATATTTTCCAAGAAACAAAACTTAAGTAGAATGTTAAATACAAAGTGCTTTACATTTCTTGATTTTGCAGATCCAACTGACTTTAAAGAGCAAGAAGAGAGGCAGAAGTCATTCATCAAAGTCTAAAATGGGATGTCAACTGCATGTCAGGATACCACACACGAAAGACGAGAAGTAAGAATTATGTTATTTTAATGACATAATAAAACACTCATGAAACAGACGTTGCTTTGAACCGACAAACAGTAAGGGGAAAGATTGAGTGTATGTATATAGTCCGGGTAATAGTGAACAGGTGAAGAAGATAGACAATTGATGACAGGGTGCAAAGGATCATGGGAAATAGAGTTCAGGGGGTGAGGGCAGATAACGGGGGATCGTGACCGTCAACACAGTTCACCCCTCAATTTAAAAACCCATACAGAAGCTATGGTAGCTGCCACAGGACACGTCATCATCTGAGGCAACGTAGGGATGAAACGTGCTCCGCCGCAGTGTAGTGCCGCATTACTACCTTGGATGTGCATTATTTTTTAATAATTCAATGGCATGTTGTCAATTATTCCTTACACAGTTCATTATGTAAGGTCTTTATACACCACTGATAATATAGATATGTATATTATATTGCATTTCTGTAAAGAGATCCTTCTAAAAGTTACACAATGCACCTTAAAGGTCAAAACAATGACAATGAGATACTTTAAGATTTCAATTGATACAGCTCAAGGATACATTTTTTTCTGGGGACTAGCCATTAGGTCTTGTCTGTGAAACTGGACATTTAGGGGCGGTTTCCCGGATGGAAATTAGACAAGTCCAAGACTAAAATAAATGTAAAAGCTTTCCAAACTGACAACAACTTGCACTGACGTATCTTAAAATACTCAGCGCCCTTTGTTGTTTTGCATCAAATTGTACACAAATAATGTTTTTTAGTAAGGCATGGTTGTTTAAACTAGTTATATTTCCTAATTAAACTAAGGCCTAGTCCTGGTTTAAGATAATCCCTGTCCGGGAAACCACTCCTTAATGTCTAGAAGTAATTGAGATATTAAAGAGATCTCATCTGTGATGCTTCTTTAATAACGGTTTGCTCCTGGTGGATCAATTCCAACCCCACACTTCTTTTTATTGCATTAAGTTTAATTTTACCAAATGTAATGTATGCTTTTTTATGTTTATATTTTGTCTTTAGACAGTAAAGAAAAATGAACTTCAACTGGTCAGATGGATAAAGTTATCAAGCAAACCTGGCAGCTTCACTCTCATTCTAACATCAAAAGGTACAAACACTGCCCTTAGACAGCTTAACAGACCTCTATCAGTACTTGACTGTATAAGATATTATACCCATAATTATTTGTCTTCATAGGACTCGGAGGATATATATCTTAATGCAGAACCTCAGAAAGGCGAAAAGCAGTCAACGTGATACCATGCAATCTGTCCGAGTGCCGAGGCGGAGCCATCTCCCAAGGGTTTTTCCCTCCTAGGACTTTTTTTACTTCCCCGGCTAAAAAGTCTGGGGTTTTTTTCTCCTAGGGGGTTTTTCAACCCGGGGAGGCAGCCTTCTTGGGCTTAATTTAGCACCCTCTTCTATACGTTATACTAGTAATACGCTCGCTTATATGTTATGTTATGTTGATTCATAACCGCAGCAAATTTAGCTGCTGTGCTATTGAGTATTATGTTGTGCTATCTGTCAATTTTCTGTGCTTTGCTTCTTTTAATGTAAAGCTGCCTTGAAACAATTACCAATTGTGAAAAGCGCTATATAAATAAAATTGAATTGAATTGAATTGGTCACCCCGGGTCACCAATTCCTACAATAATTTATTTTAATTAAATGTAAAAAAAAAATCAACTGTAAAGCACTTTGGTAACCTTGATGTTTGTTTAAATTGTGCTATATAAATAAAGTGGATTGTATTGTATTAGACTTTAAAAAATATACCTTTTATTTAAAATGCATATTTTAATTAAATATAATAAACAAGCATAAATATGTAAAAAAGTTGTTTTGTTCTCTTTATTATCAACTTAATCCCATAAACAATAAACATTTGTGACAAACAGTAAGAAAGTAAACTTTACCGTTTCACAGTAGAATCCATAAAGCTACACAGGTCTAAGAGTTAATGATGAATGGTATTTATGTCAGTGTCCAAAATTGCACACTCATTTTCATTCACTTCTTCACCATAGGGACTCAAATGGCATTCTCTATAGGAAATAGTAAAGGTTTAAGGCACAGCCAATGATTTAATTGTATTCTGTGGACTGAATAAAGTCATGCTTCTAATATAGCCTAGATTCCTGTCATTTTCTGTTTGCACTGTTCTTACAACAAAATACAACGGCATGTTTTTATTCTTAAATTCATATTTATCCTGTATGCAGGGCCACTGTTGGTCAAATTGGTGCCCTAAGCAGACTTTTATTGTGGTGCCCTCTTTAATTGAAAAAAATAAATCACACACAACATGAGAATAAAATTTTATTAAAAATGCTATTGTTGTTATTATTTATCATTGTATTTTGACAGCAACACAAACTACAATTATACAAATATGCAATTATATATTATAGCCTATATTTCTGCATCTGTACGTGTGTAGCTTAATTTAATGGGACAAAGCTAATCTTATATGTCAATATAAATCCAGTATAAATTTTCATTTTTGAAAAAAAAAACTAAATGTCTTGTAAGTAAAATAAAAGTCAGCTTTAAGAAAACAGCAGATGTCTATTAACAAAAGTAAAAGTTAGTATGTATGGTTATGTTCTAAGTAATACAGGTGTTTGGTTTATTTCAAGCATTCAGTTAAGCAGTTTTGTTCATTCAAATAATAAATAAGTGTAGTTATTAGCATATATAAAAAACAACCAATGTCTTTAGCATAGATATCTTCACCATGCAACGCAGCACAATGTCATTTGAACAGTTGAAGTTACATGATATAAGTTGGTACATTGTTATAGCGGCTGCTGGTCAATAAGGGGGCGCTGGAGCGCCACCCCTTTAAAGTTAGTCAGAGAAGAAAGCGGCTTTTACATGTTACCAAAAAGTTAAATAAATAGTGCAAATTTATACAAAATAAAATCATTTAGCTGTTCTATTTCACTGTTAGTCATGGTATCATTTATTTAAAAAAAATCAAAACTGAGATCGATGGCTATACGTTCTCCAAGGTATGAGCTGTGTTTATACAAAAATCATTAAATCATGTGATTGATTTGATGTTCACATTTAATATACATTACGAAAATATGAAATATTTTTTAAAGCATATTATAAGCTGATATAAAGGCTTTATTTTTACCTGGCATTTGAAAATAACACATTTTAGTGTTGCAATGGCAATACCGCAACACAGTGAAACTGTGGTATTTTTGCTAAAGGTTATCATACCGCCAGAATCTAATACGGCCTATACTTACAGGTATTCAAATCAACAAAATTATAATGGTGCCCAAATGTATGCACCGGTCTATTTCATTTTGATGCATATTGCACATTTTCTGTTAATCCAATAAACCTCATGACACTATACTGAAATATTACTGTGTCCTTCAGTTATTTGATAGATCAAAATTAAATTGCTGATCCAAACACCCAAATATTAATAAATGAAAAACATGGAAATTGTCAGGGTTGCCCAAACTTTTGCATACGACTGTAATAGGCTTGTGTAACAAATATTAAAGGGATAGTTCAGCCAAAAATGATATTAAAGCCATGATTTACTCACCCCCAAGCTGTCCGCGTTGCATATGTCCATCGTTTTTCAGACAAACACATTTTCGGATATTTTAGAAAATATTTTAGATCTTTCAGTTGATTAAATGTAATGTCACGGGGTCCACGACCTTCAAGTCCAAAAAAAGTGCGTCCATCCTTCACAAATTAAATCCAAACGGCTCCAGGATGATAAACAAAGGTCTTCTGAGGGTAATCCGCGCGGTGTTGTTGTAGAAAAATCCATATTTAAAACTTTATTAACGTAAATAAATACCTTCCGGTAGCGCCGCCATCTTAGTCGCGTCCGCATTCAGGATGAGAGCTTTACGCAGCCTACGGAGGCTACTCTGCTGCTGCTCTGTGCCCCTGCCCTCCGAATTTGCTACCGGAAGGTATTTATTTTCGTTAATAAAGTTTTAAATATGGATATTTCTACAACAACACCGCGCGGTATGTTATGACAGTTAAAATCTCCCATGAGAATAAATATATGGTAGTTGATTTACAAGATCATCTAGGTCTGTGTGTGTCTGATTTAAGTCTGGAGGGATATAAATGAAGCATATTTATTCTGCAGAGTCTGTCGTATTTCTGTCACTTGTAGTCTGCTATTAATACTGATAGGACTATGAATTACATTATTTCTTACTAGTTTTGCTGTACCACCAGAAGCTGGAACCAAAAGTGGCAAATATTGTAACATTTATAAAAGAAAGAAGTAACAGTCAGTTGAGAGTTGTATTTCCCAAAGACACCTTACAAGGGGGTCAAAAGCTGTAATTAAACGCTGTTATTCTGTGAAATTTGCTCTGATACAATTCTATTGGATGATAAACTCTTTCATTACCTATTAGGAAGAACCGGAACATCTGTCCTAACTTTTCCTTTTGGAGATGTGCTTCTATTATAATGTTCACTCTTTTTTATTCCCACATCTTTTATTTTTCTTGTCTCTGATGTTTCTTCTTGAGATACTTTTAGATGGAGAGTTTGATTTCCTGTTGCTTTTACTCGTCCTCTGATGTTCCGTTTCTAAAATTCAACTAAGGTTTGTGTCATTTGAGGCATCTTCATTTTGTTTTTCGGTCATTTTTGTCCTTCAGAGAGGTTAACTGTTTGAGGTTTATCTTTGTATATCCAAGTGATGTCTGTCTGGCAATCTACTGTTCAGCCTCTTCTTAAAGCGCCCCTACGTGCCCCCTTTTTTCACTTGTGGCCGTAAAGGTTGGACCACCAAACCATTTTACAAAGTGCATATTATAAAAATCACTTCATGATATAGGCTGAAAAAAAGAAAACAAAGATAAACAGATATTTCAATTTTATTTTGCGTCATGGCTTAAGTTATTATTTTCATAGTGTTATTGCAATGCATGCTGATGACAGCAAAGTTTTTAAACTGTAAGTCACTCTACAATCTATACAAATGGTGCTAAAGAGCACTAAATAGTCTCATAAGGAAATCACTTTAAGTGCTATATAGCATCTACAGCGGGTAAGATAAGTATTGAACACGTCACCATTTTCATGTCAAGGCGCTACTGACATGAATCTTTTTTACCAGATGTTAATAAGAACTCATGCAATCCACTCATGCAAAGAAATCCAACCATAGATGTCCATATTACCATGATGTGTATGTGTGGATTGCATACTGTAGGTTGTTGTCAACATCGGGTAAAAAAAATTCATATCAACAGCACCTTTAGAAATACATTAACTGAGAAAAATGGTGATGGACGTGTTGAATATTTATGTAGAACCATAATAATGCTATAGCACATTGTATGGATCTACAGGTGCTACAGTATATAGCACTTAACTCTTTCGCCGCCAGCGATTTTTAATGAAATATTTTTCATGATTTTCACATAAGTTTAATGCCTTCCAGAAAATGTTCTTCCTTAAATATATAAACAAACAATATATCAAATGAAAGAACAGACCCTCTGCTTTCAAAAAAAAGTTTTATCCTACCATTAGTTCTCTTTTTATCACCTCTCAAATATGGGAAGGTACTTCACAAAATTTTGAGCAAAAAGCTGAAATAATTCCATTTTTGTGAAGGACTTTTGTTAGAGATCAGATTCAGAGCGATCCTCAAAACATTCACAGACATGCAGCATCTTGACCTAGGGTGATACTTCCGGGTTTTATAAGTTGCGGAAGTGCGCACCTGATGGATAATAGCGGTATTGCAGAAAGCCGGAAATACTCGTCATCGGCAGGGAAGCGTTTTCTCTTAATTGACGAGTTATCTTGTCAATGGCGGCGAAAGAGTTAAATGGTTTCTCTATGATTACGAGCTAGTGAACTTTTAATGGCCATTTCTTTTAGAGTGTAGTTTGTAATTTAGAGTATTGTTACAGAATTACCTACACATAGAAAAAAAAACAATTACAATTTTTAACAGTCTAGCTCAGGGGTTATCGAACTTAGAAATGACAAGAACCCTCAAATACAAATGTTGTATGTTGATCTCCTTGTTAGAGAAGCATTTCAGATACAATTTCCAAAATCAAAACAGATATTACAGTACATTGTCATTTATGCTGTAAAAAAGTAAGTTTTGATTTAGTTGTTCAAGTAAAGTGTTACCAAATATTCCAAAGCAGATTGACAGTTAAAGCAACACCAAAGAGGTTTTTTTACCTTAAAATAACATTTCCAAAAAAGTTTCAGTGGTTCATCCACTCAAAACAGGGTGAATGGCACTTTCACATTTGCATTGCAGCCCTCTAACGGCCAAAACCGCACTAAAGAAGTTTCCAACCGTCGGGTAGTGGTCCTGTAGTTCAAGTAAAAACTACAAAAACTTGCTTTACGGCAGACCTACAATCCAATCAGAGCCAGCTATGCTGCAATATATACGATAGTGGTAATGAATAATTACGCTTCTAACCTGTAGGGGGAGCAAAGAGCAAAAACTCTTTAGTGTTGCTTTAATAACACCTTACAATCCTCAATAAATAACCTAAATCAGCCGGGAAAAGAAACCTTTCAAAAAATACATGATCAAAGGACATACATTGCAAGGATCCACTAGTTTGAAAACCCCTGATCTGGCTTTAAAGGACTTTTTAAACATGCTATTTTTGTCAGGGGCACATACTATTTTAAAGGGGTCATATGATGCAATTTCATGTTTTCCTATATCTTTAGTGTGTAGGTGTTTGTGTATGAGCATGTATGTGGCCAGTGGCGACTCGTGAATTCATCATCATGTATGTGTGGTTCCTCATGTCAAAATGTGTTTTCGGCACGTCATATGAACCAACAGTATGTGCATCGCGCGTCATGTCAAAATATGTGTCTGCTACAGATGCTTCGTAAGGGTAATCAGGGGTTTGGTGTTTAGTGAGTATCTTGCAAGACATGAGCGTCTCTTTTATCATGTACCCATTTGCATCAAGCACGTATTTTAACATGACATGCACATAGGTTCCCATGACGCACCGAACACATATTTAGCCTTCCGAGAAGGCACTGTCCACACCGCTGGGTGTGGCATCTGTCTAAACATTTTAGATGAAATTTCTAAGCAATGCACATACTGTTAAGAGATAAATATAGCAATGCAGATATTAAATGTTTGCTTGTAAAGGCCCAAATGCATAATCATTTGATAGTTTTGAGTTGATAATAGCTTGACAATAGTCAATGTTACAGTGTTACAGACCTAATTTGCATGTGAATGAAGTGTTTTCTATCCTTGGCATTTATGCACACATAGCCTGAGAGCCACAACATTAGCAGCCTACTTGGCACTGAGGTCCACCAATAAATGCTGGTAGGCCATGGTTTTTCCCTTGAAACTGGCCGCAAGCAGAATATCCTTATTGTCGATGGAGACCAGGCTGAACCCTCGAGGTGCCAGCATGTTCAGTTCCTGAAAGGGCTGAAACCTTTGAGTGAGGTCGTCCCACAGATAAATTCGAGAGAAGGAATAATCGCTCCCCAGGAGAAGGTACTGCCTCACTCCGACACTGAACGGATACACGGCCATAGAGCCACGTGAGGGCAGGGTTTGGATCTCCACGAACCGTTGGCTGTCCCAGCGCAGGATCTTTGAGTCTCCTATGAAGCGCGTGAGGCAGAAGTATAGAGTTTTTCGCACCCAGAAGTGCTTGACCATCTGGACGTCGCCAGAATCGGTGATGAGGGACTGGTAGACAAATTGTCGTTGGTTGGAATTCCACTGATACACCGCCGGGGGCTGAGAGGAGCTAGAAAGTATGAGACGAGGTTTGCCATCCATCTCGAGAAAGTCAATATGAGTGTCTCTGTGCCACGGATGAAGGGACTGGTGCGAGTAAAATCCGTTACTGTTCCAGCGGTACAAGCTGGTGGATCCGGCTTTAGAGCTATCAACTACAACAAAATACCAATCTCCTTCAATCTGGAAAGTCTCAATGAAGTTGGGCTTACGCACACGGGTGCTGTCGATATCCTGGATTTTGACGAAGCGCAGTGGGGCCTCCTCCCATCTGAAAACAACACAATCAAATGTTACGATAGTATTCAATTAAATTCATATCCATTAAGCACTTTTTTACAAAAACAGCTTTGTATGAAAATAGGAAACAAAGTAACACAGTTGCATTAGGTAATTTAATTTTGGTGTACAGTTTACATATGTCAGTGGTTCTCAAACTGGGGGCCCGCGAGATGGTGCCAGGGGGGCCCCAGTTTTATGACATTTTATAAAATACATTAATTTTTCATAAATTCTGTGTAATTAAACCTAAAGAAAATAAGGCTACTAACCAACAGCACTACTTTGTATACGTTAATATATTTTGTCTAAATAAAATGTTATGTTTTAGAACAAAATTGTCATAAATTTCTTAGGGGGGGCCGCAAAGGAATGCACCGCACACAAGGGGGGCCGCACGCTGAAAAAGTTTGAGAACCACTGACATATGTGACCCCTGCTTGCAATTTGAGTCTGAATTTTTATATTTTGACGTTCTCTATTAAAAAAAACCCTTCAAATTGATGTATGATTTGTTGAAATCTGACAAAAAATGACAGAGCTACACCTGTTTCAAAAACAACAGCACTGTATCCATGCCTTAAAATTTTAGGTAAAACTAATAGATTTGGTACACACACAGTCAACAATATCTATAGGAAAAATATATGGCACACTTTTTTCTTTCTTTTATTATGTGATTGACATTAACTCGTCAATGGCAGGGAAAGAGTAAACATTTGCATTAAAAAAAATTGTTCCTGATGAGGTTTTATGTTAATTTGTAATACCACAATTATCCACTAGATGGCACACTTATCCAATTTATAAAAATCTGGGCAAAAAACATATTTGCTAATTTTAAACTCTGTGTATGTTTTGATCATCGTTCTGAATCTGTTCTCTAACTAAATTCTTCTTCTCAAATGCAATTATTGCAGCTTTTTGCTAAAAATTTGTATTTTGTATTTTTTAAAAGAAAAATACCCATATTTAAAGGTGCAGTGTGTATTTTTTAGAAATATCTCTTGACAGAAATGGAAAATAACATACAAAACTATATTATCAGGGGTGGATTAATACCTTTATATAATGAACCATTATGCTTTTATTACCTTAGAATGAGACGTTTTATCTACATACACAAGGGTCCCCTTATGTGAAAGTCGCCATTTTGTGCCACCATGTTTCTACAGAAGCCCTTAACGGACAAACTTTTTTCCTAAGTTGTCTCTGACAATGGCATGTTTTTCCGGTGGCGGCTACCGTAGCTTCTCTATGCATTTCAAAAGTGAGGGGTGAGCAGTGAACTGAGCCGTTGGTTGCAATTCGCAACCTCACCACTAGATGCCGCTAAAATTTACACACTGCACCTTTAAGAGTTTATAAGCAGAGTAAAAATATATAGATAGGATGAAACGTATTTTTCCAGGTTTGTTTGTTTTTTGGTTTATTGTTTGTTTGAAAGCAGAGGGTCTGTTCTTTAATTTGATATATTTGTATATTTATATATTTTTACGAGAAAATTTTCCTGGATAGCATTTTGTAAAAATTTCGTGCAAATGCAGGCGGAAAATACACACATAACAAATATGATACATATGGTTCTTTACAGCAGGTGATGGCGATTTATTACTAATCAAGGAACCGATTTTACTGACGAGATGCGCCGGATATCTCATGCCAATTATCCCTAGCTTAATGTAGCTACTTATTTTTATGATAACCCCAATGTCGATCAAAGTTTGATTTTAACTCTTTCCCCGCCATTGACGAGATATCTCGTCAATTAAGAGAAAACACTTCCCCGCCAATGACGAGATTTTCCGTCTTTCCGCAATACCGCTATTATCCTTCCGCAACTTTTTAAAACCGGAAGTATTGCCCTATGGCAAGCGGCTGCATGTCCGTGTCTGTTTTAAAGATCGCTCTGAATGGGATCTCTATGAAAAGTCCGTCGCAAAAATGGAATTATCTCTGCTTTTTGCTCAAAATATGGTGTTTTTGCAAAAACCTACCCATTTTCAAAAGCTGATTGCAAAAGAACCACTAAAGGTAGGATGAAACGTTTTTTTTTTGTTTGAAAGCAGAGGGTCTGTTCTTTCATTTGGTATATTGTATGTTTATATATTTGAAGAAGAACATTTTCTGGAAGTCATTAAACTTTGGTGAAAATCATGAAAAACGCTGGCGCTGGCTGGCAACTTTTTTTAAAAACGCTGGCGGTGAAAGAGTTAATAATTGATTTCAATCTTTCACATGCTCTTACTCAGTCAATATTTAAGATATCAAGCTTATATTTTTTACAGAATATTCTTTGGATGATTGTATGTAGAAAACAATAAATCACAGAAAAATGACAAAATTTCTTCAACATAGTGTAAACAGCAACAGCAGAGCAAATAGACTTACTTGTAGATATGGGATCCTCCAAAGAGCTGGGCTACAACCATGTAGAGAGTGTTGTTGATAACCACAGGTTTACAGTAGACAGCAGAGCGAGCTGGAATGCACACACAATAGTATTTCACATTTATATTTGTCAATAGATAAGTATGAATATTGGTGCACTTGAAAGATTAAATCAATGTTGTGTTTTGGAGTTCATGTTAAAAACTGAAAAAATGCATCCATAGTCAAAGGTGCATTGTGCAACTTCTAGATCTGATCTTCTGACAGAAATGCTAATTAAAATATATAACTATATATTATCAGTGGTGTATAAAGACCTTACATAATAAACTGTATTGTTTTTATTAAATACACCACACAGGTCCTCTTGTCACATGTAAGTCACTGCCATGTTTCTACAGTAGCCCTAAACAGACAAACTGCTCTATAGTGCGCGTTTTGTCACTATGGCCAGTGAGATTTTTTTTAGAAAGATTAAAAATACGGGAGAAATTTATAGAAACGGGATGATGGCGGGAAAGAATGGTAAAATACGGGAAATCTCAGGAAAAACGGGTATGGGAGTGAGCTGCGGACTGAGCCGTTGGTTGCAATTCACAATCTCACCACTAGATGCCACTAAAAATCTACACACTTGTCTTTCAATGCGAGAAAAAAAAAATCTCACTGCCAAATGATCTCTTTATTTGAATTTTTACTCTCTGCAGCAACATAAAGTTTATTATAGCCAGTTAGACACAAATGTGTGCACACTTTCATTTTATTCGCAAAAATTTCATCATAATGCCACAGATCTAGTAGCATTATTGTTGTCTCTTGCAATGCATCAAGGCTCATGGTCCAGGAATATAATGACAAAAGTCAAATATGTGACCCTGGGTCACAAGACCAGTCAGAAGTCGCATGAGTATATTTGTAGCAAAAGCCAACAATACATTATATGGGTGAAAATTATCTTTTTTTTTTTGTTGCAAAAAAAAACATTAGGATATCATATATATATATATAAGATCATATTTTATGAAAATATTTAGTTAATTCCCTACATCCATAAAATATTAAAAAAAATAGTAATCATTACTAATGTGTGTGTTGCTAAAGACTTCATTTGGACAACTTTAAATGCAATTTTTCTTAATATTTTTTTCACCCTCAGATTCCAGATTTTTGTCCAATATTGTCCAATCCTAACAAACCATACATCATGGAAAGCTTATTTATTCAAATCTATAAATCTCAATTTAAAAAACTTGACCCTTATGACTGTCTTTATGGTCCTTGGTCACATATACAGTACTCCCCAAAAGTTTTCAGCTTACACCTTTATACAGTTTTTAATACTTCATACACATTTCCTGTATTTTCTGATTGTATTCTAATAAAGAGACTGAGAAATAATTATATATGATCCCTATACCATTGCAAAAACAACAAATCTAATGGTGGCATCAGACGTTTGCACAGTACTGTATCTTTTATACATGTACCCATGCTTTGTTATTTTTCTGTCTATCTTTTAAAATAAGTAAAAAGAATCAAATTACAACTCAGTAGTTTTTGACTTACATGTAATGTTGTAATGTGTCTTGAAAAGCATGTCCACGTGATCCCATATGAACACAGTACAGATTCCAGTGTTGGGCTGAGCGAAAACCACATACTGGTCATCTTTAAACTCGTATGACTCCACGGACAAAGACTGGAATGAGTATGTCTCATACACTGCAAAATCTTGAGGAGTAGAAGGGTTCATATTATAATTAGTAAAGCATTAGACATACAGTAAATACTGTGCATACGTTTATAAACCCCTCGCAGAATATGCAATACATCATTATAAATAAAGTTGCTTCATGATGCCATAGAACAGGGGTCACCAATCCTGGTCCTGGAGGGCCGGTATTTCTGCAGAGATTTGCTCCAACCCTAAACAAACACAACTGAAGCACCTTAATTAGATGCTTCAGGTGTGCAAAAAGTTCAAATGTCTACGCAAATATCTGTCGTTTCAGTTTCAGTTGAATCCCCAGAACCGATTGTGAGACCCTGGATCAGAATGAGCTGATCTCAAATATTGATCAGGGAAAGTGAATGAACTTACCGGCACTGATGCAGTTAAAGTCACGTGGAGTGAGGTCATGGATGCGTCTGCCCTGAAACTCAAAAGGACTATCGCAGTATATGGCTGGAACCGAGGTGTTCGTCTTCTCCATCCAGTCGACCAACCATTTGATCTTACAATCGCAACGGAACGAGTTTCCTCGCAAATCTCTGGAAAAAAAATGAAGACATGTGCCATGAAAACACACATTCATAAATCCAATCTGTGAGGTACTGCATTGTACATACAAGTCTGTGAGGATGTCCAGGGATTTGAAGAGATCTCTGGGCAGAACCTGCAGGTTGTTATTGGATAGAGATCTGAAATGGCAAAATCCAAATCACAGGCATTTTTAATTCATATTAATTATACATCTAGAAAGTACATGAATGACCAATTTGGGTCATTATACTAGAATATACAAAGTGTGTCCAATGTTGTGTTCATTACACAAAATATGTAGCTACTGTAAGCTGTCACTGGGGCAGTACCCATTAAAAAACTCCAAAAATGTTACAATAGATATATACATATATGTATACATTTGGGACCTGCACGTGCCTTTGATGTACTATTATAAACTTTTGTAGGTCCGCAGCTGTACTTTTTAAAAGGGTACCGCCCCAGTGACATATTTTTGAGCATTTTGAACAGGAGTATACTTACAGATGTGTCAAAGATTTGAGTCCCCTGAATGTGTGCTTGGACAGAGCTTGGATGTCATTGTTTTCAATGAATCTGTAAGAAAAGAAATGAAAAGATTAAGGATGTGGGAATACAATAAATAATTAAAGGAAACCCATTTGTCAGTTTGCCGCATAATAGAATAAAGGATTAAAAGTCATTAAAAAGATTTAGGGTTGTGTGATTAGAGGTATAAAACATTAGGATGGGGTATTGATCAAAAACATCTTCTCTACCTTCCTATTTATAATGAACGGTGAAGACGAAGAGGAACACTGCTTGCTGTCTTCCTAATGGATTCATGCGTCATATCATTGAGGAAGACTATTAAGGTTTAGGTAGAGCCTGCTTGCCGCTGCAGAGATGAAGCCTGGCTTTTCAGAGATGTCTCATTATAGCTTTTAGCTAAATGACATGGAGGTTGTGAGTGTTTTCATTAGTGCTAAAAGCTTTCTGCAATAGCAAGGAATTGCCCACTCTCTCTCTCATCTCATTCCCTCTCTTTATGCATTTATAGCGCTGACAGTGCTTTAGCGTTTGTCTTCTCCGGACAAAGGTAAATGAGTTTTAAAAAAGATTCATAGGAAACAGCACAGCTTGCACAAAGATGAAAGATACAGGCATGAAGGTGCATAAAGTCTTAGTGACCAAAGCCATAATTTAAAGCTTTAAACTTTATATAATTTAAATATTTATTCATTCTATGTCAGCAAAAAAATTACATTGTCAAAATGATAAACTGACTTTGGAATAGATTTGACTATTAACTTATTTTATAGGAAATTATATATATATATATATATATATATATATATATATATATATATATATATATATATATATATATATATATATATATATATATATATATATATATATATATATATATATATATATATATATATATATATATATAAAATCCATACTGTACATTACGTACATGCATTAACTCATGTCTGAAATAGTTTTTATAATAGGCCCATACAGCAAAACAAGAACACTTACAGGTACTGCAGGTGTCCAAGGCCAGCAAATGCATCAGCAGAAATCAAAGAGAATGTGTTTGAGTTCAATAACCTGGGAAAAATAAAGAAAGAGAGAGAGAGACAAAGAAAGACCCATTAGAGTTTTTATTTCATTATGCTATACATCTGAATTGTGGTATAAACAGTAATAACTGCTGTCCAATGTTAGCCCTCTCGGAAACAAGGTGGGGAAAAGAATTGCACCCAATAACCGCTTTACAGTACCTTTACCTTTAGTCTTACCCTTAGGGTTAAACACACAAACACCCAACAATTGATAATTCACTTAGGGTAAACCTTTATTAATATTAATTCATACTTTTGCTGGACTTCTTAACATTTAACTAATTCCCTGCCAGCATTTTTTGTAATTTCCCCAAAAGTTTCACAAAATGCCTTCCACGAAAATTGTCGTGTATAAATATATAAACATACAAATATCACAAATGAAAGAAATGAAATGAAAGATCCTCTGCTTTCAAACAAACAAACAAAACAGGGGAAAAACATTTCATTTGGTCTCTTATTATCACCTCTTAAATATGGGTATTATTGTAAAGAAGGTCATATTCAGAATGATGATCAAACATACACACAGTTTAAAATTTGTAAAATTAGTTTTTGCTTCAGTTTTTTATAAATTGGGTAAGATGCCATCTAGTGGATAATAGCGGAACTACAGATTATCGTAAAAACTTTCCAGGGAAGCCTCATTGACAGGGAAATGTTTTCTTTTAATTGACGAGATAACTCGTCAATGGCGGGGAAAGAGTTAATATTTAAGAATAGAAAAACCTTTTTAATACCCATTAATACTTTAGCCCAGTGGTTCTCAACTGCAACATGGTTCTCAAGTGGATCTCCTCACATTTAAAACTTAATTTAATTTTTATTTTGAAAAACTCAGAGAAGTGAAACTTCAGGATGTGTTAGAGCACTAAATAACCTGTAGATTGATCAGTACTTTAACACATGCAACAAAAAACACAACGCATTATAAGAAAAAAATGACCGCTTGAGGAATTTACTTATCATGGTTGAAAGCACCTTTCTAGATACGAAAAATGGTGAGTAAATAACACGATATTTGTCTGGTCTTTCAAGGGTTTGTGTGTTAAAGATGCTGTCATAGTTTGGGATTCAAATGTTATCAGGGCTCGGAGAAAATCGATTTGTTACTTTCGTCCAGCATAACTTTTGCCCCGGTTCTCCCCTATAACAGTATAAGACCTACTTGTTATTTACTAAGGCCCCTTTTGATTAGTCTAATTGGGACAATTTAAGCATGAAACACACAAATGATGGACACGTAAAAGAAATTGAAATTATCGTAACTCTCTGTGATATGGATATCCCATATACTGATATTACAATAACGATCATTTTTTATATGTCGTGCAGCCCTATTAGAAAATGTCCTGGCTCTTCCAAGCTTTATAATGGTAGTAAATGGTGCTACAGATTTGGAACCAAAAAAGTGCAGAGGTAATTCATACGACTCCAGTGGATTTATAAAAATTCTGAGGATTTTTGATGTGACTTTGTAATAAAAATATCAACACTCCCAAAATGAGGTCTATCAAGTTTTGCTCATGTTTAAATACAAAAATATAATATGGTACTAGACACACACACACACACACACACACACACACATACACACACACACACACACACACAATAAATGGTAAACACAATCACACACAAACAGTGGTTTTGCTTTATGACATTTGACTGTAAATTATTTTAGATTGGAACAGATTGATCTGTAAGGATTTTATGGTGATAGATGATTTGTATCTTTGAAAACTAATACAGACACATTTTTCTAAATATTATATTTTAGGACGGTTTTAATTTGTTGACTGATTCAGTGCTGTCATTCGAAAACAAACTTGTCTCTGTCTGTCTTTCTCACAGACACAGGGATGATAGAGAAGTCATTGTTATGTGAGTGTAGGCAGTCTGTAAATGCAGCCTCTGTTACTGATACACTGCTCAGACAAACACACATGCACGTGACAGAGACAACCTTTTATTTCACCTTAAATTTTTATAGCTTCAAACATAAAGCCCGGTATAGATAAATGGGGAGAGAGAGAGAGATCAATATACAAGTACTCACAAGAACTGCAATAGCTGCATATGTGAAAAAGCTCCTTCGGGAATCGTTGTAAAGGCAGCGTTCACCATAGTCCTGAAGTGAAATAAGACCATCATTATTATAAACACCACATATAAAACTAGTTTCTTATTTAGGAGAATAGGTTAAAGAAATTTTTCCAAAATAAGAAACTCAATTTAAAGGTACAGTAGAATGTATCAAGGCATAGATGAATAATAAGTAATGACATATCATGAGTCTCAAACATGATTGTTTCCTCCTTCTTATGTAAATCTCACGCTTACAAAAAGCCGCTGGAAAACAGGCCAATTTCAACATAACACCGACTGTGACGTTACAGTCAAGATGTACGCCCCAACATTAAATTACACATTCAATTAATTACAACGTTGTTATAATGCTAAAAACAAAGATGTGCTGAGTAAGCGCTATATGCTAGTTAATGCTATATGCTAACGTTTAGGCTGAAGTTCTACTTTTGGGGTTACAGTTACATTTTGCAGGTTCATACTTAAAAAAAATCACAAACTTTCAACTCAGAAGCATCCATTAACAATCTCCAAACAACTGATTATTCCTCAAAATCTGTATCTTGATCTGATACAGACTCAAACATAAGGTTTGTTTGCACACACAGAAAGCTACTGAAATGTGCCGCTCTGAGAAACAGCCAATCAGAGCACAGCTCATCATTATTATTAATGACCCTTTCAAATAAGGTATATAAATAATAGACCATTTCATTCTAAAGTCAAATGCTAGGGTTGTAAATGTACATTTCTGGATAATTTTTGCACTTAATAAAGACACAAATCTTCTATGTAGATAACAAAGAACAATTAACATATATTTCAATGCATTCTTCTGCACCTTTTACTCAAGGTTTACTGAAAGGGTGCAGAGAGACATGCTAACTATCCTTGAGGTCTTTCTTTCTTCTGCACTATTTGCACAACACTTTAAAGAGCTAGCAGGTCACCCCAACCAAACCATCCCATAATTAAGCTTTATGGCTATATTTAAGCCAGACCTCAGTCAACCCTCATTTTGTGTTACATCACAAGATAATGTGACATTATGAAGTACTCAGCTGTCCTGTGACCAGACTGCATGTAGGACAGACCGAGGCTGGTTTTCACACAAAACACCACTGAATATGTTTTGTCATACTGTATAGACGGTTTTAGCAGTAACAACATAAACAAGCGGCTGTCGTGGTCTGCACGTAACTTCCGGTATACTCCGCTAAGAATAAATAACAACAAAGTTCATTTAAACGTAGTTTATATATAAAACAGGCAAAAAAACAACACATAGATTACCTAGGAAATCAAAACATTTGTTATTTTCGATGAGGCATTTGTTCAAGAGATCAGTTTAGCAGCTAGTCAGACCATAAAAAAAAAAAACGGAGGTAAGGTTTGGATCCAGACGTGTATCGTGTCAGCGCACTTGCGTCCGATGAAACTGTCTATCAGAAAGAAACATACAAAAGCTGTCACTGGGACAGTACCCTTTAAAGGGTTAATATGTACCATACATGTACAGAAATGTACTTGTTGAAAAGGTACTGCCCCGGTTTTGTACCTTTATTTCTGAGAGTGCACAATTTGATATAGACAACAAATCATGTCTAAGGTAAACCTTTTAAGTAAAATCATCCTTGTATATAGCTCACCTTTGACTGAATATATGCATTTTAGTTAGGAGTGTTACATTTACTAACAAATATTCTGATATATCACAGATTTGAAGTTTTTTTAAACCAACATACAAACCTCCACTGCTTTGTTTCAAAGATGCTTGATCCAAACAACCTAAAGCACATTCAGTATCCTATAGATTTATACATTTGACCAATTCATGGGTATTGTGAGAATCAAACCTTTAAGCTTTGTGTTGCTAGCACCATACATTGCCATCTGAACTACAGGAACATACTTTAACTCAAGTTAGAAATGACAACTTCAGTATGTCAACGATTTTCATGTTATAAGTTCTTTGGGAAAGTACAAGTGCATGAGAATTAGGGTTTGGATTATAGTACTATATGATGCATTAAGGAATGAAATAACAAACAGGCCAATGTACAACATACATAATACTTGTCTTGTCAATACTCACAATGAGATGATTCCCGGTGGGAAGCTCTTGGGAATGGCTTTGGTATCCACGCAGAAGGCACTGTCTTTCGTACACGAGCAGGTCGCTGGACACCGTGGGATTTTAGGAGCTTTGCGGCCCACGGTGAACCCAAACATACAGAAAAGCAGCAGACAAACGGTTAGACGCCAGTCTGGCCATCGCAGCATCCGCCTGGGCCTCGCTTCCACCATCATATGCACTTTCTCTTCTCCTGTTGGACGGCTGGAGACAAGGATGAGGTGCTGTGCTTTAATTTGTCCCTGTTGTAAAAACAGCAGGAAAACATAAAATCCAAATGGAAAGGAGAGATGGGATGTTGTTATGCTCAGAGCCAGTCACAGATAGAGTGGGCAGTGAATGGTGTTCCCTGTGTGCGCGTCTATCAGTGTATTAGATTTTCTCTCTGTGGTCTGCAGTTCTCTCTGCTTGCTCTCTCTCTCTCTCTCTCTCTCTCTCTCTCTCTCTCTCTCTCTCTCTCTCTCTCTCTTTTAGTGGTGCAGCTGTCAGACTGCAGGAGTGTGCGTGCGTGTGTGTACTCAGCAACCCTAATACTGAATAATTCACTTTACACTCACACTTAAGCAGGAGATGTGGATCTGGGCTATCCCAGGCCTGAAAGAGGGTCCCGACCCGAAGTATTACGTATTGATAGTGTGCTTTAACATTTCTAAGCGATCAAGCGTATGATTTATGATTCTGCATTGATATCAGGACACACTGCAGTGCTGCAGAAAAGCAGAATTGCAGGTACTGACCCCATTTTTATTTGACACTGAACAACCAAAATGTATCATTTTAACCATCAGTCAGCAGTCTTTACTAACCAACATCTAAACACTAATATATCATCTAAAACTATATGCATTATCACTCTTTGGTCACATTTCTAATAGCTAATAACAGAACCATTTATTCACATTTACCGTAGTATTGCTTGCCAATCCAAAATATTGCATATGGGGCCAAATCATCGAGCTAACCCCAATGTCTCAATAATATTTTGGTGACATAAACGTGATATATGATGAGATCAGATATTACCTGGGTTACCTGCGTTCCAGTTTGCATACGAACCGTCCTAAACAGTAATCGAAATTTGAACTAATATGCCCCAAATTATAAAACGATTAGTTCCGGTCACTGCAGTGTGGAAATGAGCATTCTTAGAGTACCAGTAATTCATTTTTAGTGATTGTATATATATTGAATTAATAAATTCAATGTTACATTAAACACTACAGAGCCTGTTTTAATAATCTAGCAAGGGCTGTAACGAATTTATCGTCCCATTTATAGGCGCATACTGGGCTCATTAACGGAGCATTTCACCCGTAGAAACATTAATCTTTATTGAAAGTGTGTCATATTTGTAGTCGAAATGTAACATACATTCAGAATTTGGTGCCTATTTGGCCGAGAAAATGGGTGTTTGTAGTCTCACCCCCTCAACAAAGATATTGGACTTCCTTCTTTCAATGATGCAAAATGATGATTTTTACATCATTGAAAGAAGGAAGTGCAACACTGAAATCTGTATTTCTCCTGTCTCAGCGGCAACTGAGAACATGATGCACGACCATTCAAAAACATGACTGGAGTTCTAACTATACAAAGCTTTATGCAAATGGATGAAGTGTCCCTTTAAATAACGAAAAACACTATTGCACCATTGACTTTAGACCATGTTTTAGTTGGTCAATGGCGTAGTCTATTTTAGTTGCCTCAAAATAGCAATGTTCCAACAATGTGCCTGAACACACCTCGTTTTCAGACCAGAACGTCCATGGGCATAAAATTGGGCGCAAATGCATTTGCTATGTAAACAATGTTGCGCTAAACGTGAAATTGATCATTGCACCGGGTTCTACTAACAAAAGACACTTGCATCACGCATTGCAGCAGGTGTATGATACGGCCCTACATCTGGGCAACAAAAGAGATGGGCATAAATACATGGAAATGTATTTCAAATACAAATAAAAAATACTGTGTTGGAAAATGTATTTAAATACAAATCCAATATTTAGTATTTTGAAAATACACAAAATACATGTGAAATTGGCGATTCAGTGCAAGTATCCCTTTTAGGCTGAAATCTATCTGGGTCTATTTCTGAATGCCAAAAAGCATTTAGATGTGTGCAACTGCTTAGAAACTTTCGTTTTATTTTACATACCTCTTGCCTTCCCCTGCCCTGTAGGAAATAAAGAACTACAAAAACCTTGGTAACACTTTACTTTAAGGGGTGTGTGAAGATTTTATGCACATTTATGACAACTGTCATTAAGTGTCATTCACTCAATTATGTAATTTTTAATGCAAAGATGACATTGTTTGAGATATCTTTGTTATGACAACTTGACATAAACCAATACAACACAACTGTTATAAATCTGTCATAAACGATAATTATCAAACTGAATAAACTACCTAGCTTTGTGGGTTAGCATTACATTAAACTGTCATTTAAATGTCATTAAGTGTTAATACTATATCAAATATTATTAATACTCGGGTCAAATAAACATTATGAACTGAAAAATATTGACATTGACGGTGTTATAAAACTATTTGACAGAGTATTAACACTTAATGACATTTTAATGACAAATTATATTTGTATCACTGTAGTTGAGGTCAAGAAAAATATTCATGACGGTGTTATAAACTATTTGACAGAGTATTAACACTTAATGACAAAATAAATTTGTATCACTGGTCTTGAGAATGTCAAGTTGTCATAACAAAGACATCTCAAACAATGTCATCCTTGCAATAAAAATGACATAATTGAACCAATGACACTTAATGACAGTAGTCATAAACGTGCATAAAATCTCCTTCATATTCATGACACGTGTCATGTCATGGTTATGAAGGTGTCATGTCAGCCTTATGAACACCCATTCAAGTATAAAAACGTTTTCATGTGTTGTCAAAATGACACACAACCTAATCAGTTTATATGTGAAGACATCCATGCATTTACAAACTTCACGAGACGAGTGTAAGAAAAATTATTCGGCAAACTACTTCCTCTCATCGATGCTTTCTGATGGTTTTGAGAACAATTACTCAAGAGTTGCCCTCTGTCATTTCACAGAATTATACAACTGAGAGCACGTCAAGCATTAAAGCCGTGTAGGTTTACTGAGGAGCCCGCAGGTTCAGCAGGTTCACGCTAGAGGTCTTCACGGGTCCACTTAGATCCGAAAACCCAAGGTCCGACCCGAGACCTGATCGGGTTCGGGTCTAAAAGTTTCACATGTGCCTCGGACACGGGTCGGGTACAATAATAGCGGCATCGGGTCTCGGGTAATTTAAAAATGAATGTGTTTTTTCTGAACGGACCCGAGAAGACCCGAACTCTCTCGCCTGTGTGCGTCAATGTCCTTTTCAAACCTCTCATCTGTTTGCCAAGAGCGCTTGCGACATTGTGTGGTTGTCGGAAGGTTCATTTTCGTTGAGACAAACATGTCAGTCAATTATAAATGTACATTTTAGCAGTTACGTTGGTGTCGTCGTCAGATAACAAAGTAAAACGAATGGAGCAGCTCGCCAAATTGGTTGCAAGGCCACCGGAGTTTCTTTCTGTCTGACTGCTGCGCGTGGGTCTGCAGAATGCACACACGTCAGTGCCGTTTACATTCGGTTCCAGTCGGGTTAAAAAAAATTTCACTAGTTCGGGTCGGACTCGGGTCTAATTTTCTCGGGTTTGTCTCGGGTCGGGTCTTTCTTTAAAAAATTTTTATTTATGCACGTCGGGTTCGGGTATGAAGTGATTCGGGTCATTTCGGGTCGGGTACATTTCTTTGGACCCGAGGAGACCTCTAGTTCACGCCGTAGAGTAAAGCCATGCGAATTGCAAAAGTGTAAACAAGGCTTCAACTGCACAAAGCTAAAGACTGCATGCGACCCGTGTGAAAGGGCCTTTAAAGGCAAACACCACCGTTTTTCAATATTTTACTATGTTCTTATCTCAACTTAGACGAATGAATACATACCTATCTTTTTTCAATGCGTGCACTTCATCTTTGCACAGTGTCATGAATGTGTTAGCATTTAGCCTAGCCCCATTCATTCCTTAGGATCCAAAAAGGGATTAATTTAGAAGCCACCAAACACTTTCATGTTTTCCTCATTCAAAGACTGTTACACGAGTAAGTATGGTAGCAAAAAATAAACCGAGGTGATTTTTTAAGTGGATAAAAAATGAGAACTATGTTGTATGGTGGAAGAGCACTTAGTTTGCAGCACTTCGACCTCTGGCGCAGTAACATCATCACTCCTGTAAAGATGTACGGAGGTCAAATGCTGCAAACTAAGTGCTCTTCCTCAATGCATTGAAAAAAGATAGTTACGTATTAATTTGTCGAAGTTGAGGTAAAGACTAGGGATGGGCACGAGTACTCGATTGCTCGAGTACTCGAACGTGGCATCGATGATCGATCACGAAAACGATGATCATGTGGGTTTATTTTATTGTTGATATGGCGGCATGTGGATGTCTGATACATTACAAGCGCATGTGGTAGTAAAGACTGGGTCTGGAGATGAATGTTTGACGTTGTGTCGAGCTACGCAGACCGGCATGTGACATTACCATGTGATACAAAAACAAACAAATAATTCTGTGCGACCGCGCATCAGCAACCAGCCAATCTGCGCAATGCGCAGCAGCCCGCCAATCCCGTGAAGCCGGCCACACCTCACATCACTGAGGCACTATGGTTTAAAAGGATGACGTGATTTTCGGAAATACAGTCAGTCAGGTGCAAAATGTACAGCGCCGTCAAAAGTTCAATGGATTATCATCTCATATTTCAACATCAAAAGAGATACCAGAGAGCCATACGAGCATTAACATTACATCCTGCACGACACAGCTAATCGCTAAAATGATAGCAAAACACTTAAAGCCGCTTAATGTTAAGAAGCTTGTGCTTTGACTGGACGTGTTTAAAAGTGCGCTGTTTATGATGCACATCCACAAAGGGAGTTAAACTTTCTGTACATAACTTAGTTGAAAACTCAGTTGAAGTCTTGCATTTTATGCAGATAGATGCACGTTGTACATTTATGTTGTATAAAGGCTTAATATTAGGCAGAGTGCGTCATATAGAAAGCGCTTCGGTTTGTGTTTATTAACCCTTTAGTTTCACTTCATCACGCAGCTTTTCCTGTTAGAGGTTTCTGATAAAAACATTTAATTCATTAATAATCTGGTATGTGTTCATTGTTCTGTCATAGTTTCTTCAAAATTAAGTTTATTTGAGTGTTTTTAATAAAAATATTTTCATTTTCACCATGACGTGTACGCCCCGCCCCTTTGATTGCCCCGCCCCCAGTTAATCGAGTACTCGTTCTTCAGACCTATGGATTTATCAAAATGAAAAAATGACAAAAATGCACATTCCTAGTAAAGACACAGTAAAATATTGAAAAATGGTGGTGTTTTCCTTTAAGTCAAAAGTGTAGGCCTATTTGTCTCGGGCGTGCAAAAACTGCCTGCCAACTACAAGTGTGAATATGAAATTTCCTTTTGCGACAGTTATAATAACACAAATCACACCCAATAACTCAAACTTGCTTTTTTCCCACTCTAAGATTTCAATTATTCCTGCCCACTAAAAGCTGCACAGATATATTTGCTTACCCCGATAGGCCTGTCAATGTAAACAATTTAGAAAAAGTTCCATCGATTCACAATTTATATCATCGTTAGCCTACAAATCTACGATATGTATTCAGGGCTCTCAAGTTTTACCAAAAGTTTGTAGTGAGATGGCATCCGTCAGGGGAGGGGGTATTTGTGACAGCGACCCCTCTGCCCCACCCAATTTTTTTTTTTTTGCTAACAGTTTAATTTTACCTAATGTTTTGTAAACAAATTTGTTATGAGCCCCATTGACTTCCATAGTATTATTTTTCCTACTATGGAAGTGAATGGGGCTCATTAAAGGTTTGGTTACAAACATTCCTCAAAATATCTTCCTTCGTGTTTTTCAGAACAAAGAAATTTATACAGGTTTGTAACAACATGAGTGAGAAAATGATGACAGAATTTTTATTTTTGGGTGAACAATCCATTTAAAATAATTTTAAAAACATAGGTATCCCTATCTGTGTAATTTTGAGATGTCATGAATATGAAGTGAAATGCATTTAACATTTTGTATTACAAAAATGTATTTAAGTAAACTTGTACTCATCTTTCATACAAAGATGGGTTCAAATGTATTACAAGTGGTCCCTAAATACATTTTTAAATTACATTTAAGCATATTTCATATTAATGTACTAAGGAACAAAAATGTAGGCTTAATTAAATACAAAATTAGTACATGAATATAGAGCACTTTAAGTAGATTATGGAATTGTACAAAGTGCGATTTCATGAGGCGAGGCGCTGCAAAAAACGACAAGTGGATGACATCAGAGTAACGCGAGAGCGATTTGAAATCAGCCTTCTCCGCAAGATTTCTCGCGGTACTCTGATGTCATCTGCGTGTCGGTTCTTGCGGCGCTGCGTAAAGTTGACCACACTTAAAAAACTCGAAGCAGGACAATTTATCTGTTACTTCTCAGCGTGAGAAATACAAGGTGTGGCGTGTGAACTGACTGAAATGTGTGTGTCTCACGGTGAATGCGTGAGACTTGAGAGCCCTGTGTATTGTTATATGATATCACCTATCCCTAACATTCTGTCCCATTAAAAATGCCTGTCTGAAATCGATTCAGAATCGATTTTAAATCGATTCCGTGTTTCATGCACAGCTTGTGCGTGTACTATGGTGTTTTGGTCAGTACGAAGTCCTTATCAATCTAAAATCATTATGAGTCGGAGTCGTTTATAACGTGCATTAAAAAAAAGAAACACTCGTTAAACAAAAACATTCAAAATATTCTTTAGTATCATGAAATTACCTGAAACAATTTGAAGAACAGAAATATAAATATCCTTATAGACATTTCCTGGAATAGCGTTTGTAAATGGAGTTTCTGCACGAGAGCGCCCCCTGGCTTTCGGATGTGCCGAGATTACACCGTAATAGTTAAAATTTATTTATTGAGAAAATGCACATTTGCACAATCGTTACAGCCCTAATTTTAATAAGCACATCCTCACCTTATTCCAGAAAAGTTGCTGATTTAAGGCTGGGTTGTACAGCTGCGGCTCACCTGTGGCCAGTTGCATAAACCTTGACTAGTCTTATAAGTTAGACATGAATTTTTATCTTCAAGACTGAACATAATTGTTTTGAGCATGTTACATAGAAAGGTAGATTAATTTAAATACAAATAATAAGACTGCTTAGCCCTAACTAATTGGTAGTTAGTCAGACTCATTTTTAAGACACAGTCGTACTCTTAACGTCACGGCTATGTATGCAACCGGGCACTGGATGAATGTTGTTGGGGTGGGGGAAGGGGCGTGTCTGGTCTGAACTAGTTGATGCTTGAAAACAGCACCCTGACTGGTTGACTGACTCAAAGTATTTTGAGTATTTTTAAAAATACAAAAATAGTCATCTTAAATGTATTTAAATACAAATTACATTTCATTTTTCCAAAGGCTTTAAATACAAAATACTATTTTGTATTTCACATACGTATTTTAAATACATGTATCTGAAATACTGCCCAGTCAATTTTGTTACTACTTGCATACTTTGTTGCATAACACTCAAATCTACATACTTTCCCATATCAAAAATAATATTCCTTTTGGGACACTACAAATGTACTGGGAACCTCACTAAAATCGCCATGGTAACTTAACTTTGAGAGATAGTTAAAATAAAAATTCTGTCATGTGTACTCACCCACATGTTGTTATAAACTTGTATATCTTTGTTTGTACCAAACCTTTTTTGAGCATCATCTTCCTTAGTATTTTTCTTTCCTACTATGGAATTTAATGGTGCTCCTGTTTCCTGCTTGATTCCAAAATATTCCTTTGTGTTCAGCAGAACAAAGACCTTTTTACAGATTAACAACGACTGTGTGCGTAAATAATGAAAGAACTTTCATTTTCCTTTAAGTTATTATGAAATGGTTCCTGGTTCCAATCCTAAATATCAGGTTCCTTCCTGAATGACTGTATCACTTTAAACAATTGTTTTATTCAGACTGTGCAAGGTGAAAATTATTAATCCTTTTTTGTTTAACTTCATCAGTAACAGTCGAATCGTTTAAAAACGATTGATTACTGATAGATAGATAAATAAATAAATTAAAAGTATGCATTCGTAGATTAAAGGCTCTTGTCTTGACACGGATTTACAATTAAACAGAAATTTCATACGACTGCCACTAGGGGGCGAACTCCGACCGTTGTGTCTGGATCTGGTCTGGATGTAGCCTATATCTTTAAAATATAAAAAAATAAAACATAAAGTGCAATTTTAGTCAATAGGAGAAGGAAGACTGGCTATATGTTGTGAATACCTGAAATGTAACAATTTATGAAAGTTAAACAGTTATAAACAAAAAGTTTAAGAGTTCTGAATGCGTTGATTACACTTGCACTTCTGTGTGCAATGTTTATAATTGAACTATTACAATTTGGTTCTTGCTATGTTAAACTGCAATTATTTTTAAAATTTTAAAAAAGAAAATATGAGTTTTCAGTTACTAAAAGGCAAAATACTGGATACAAGAAGTGTGCATCTTTTTTGAAAATGCATGTTTTTTAATATCACCTCTAACAAAAAGTAACAAAAACAACATAAGTTTTAACATATATAATAACTTTTAAGCTATTTACCACCATTTTTTTGGGGGGGGGGCATATATGCATGCTTTATCATCCTCAAGACTACTGGTTCAAATATTATTGCAAAGACCTCTTCTTAAGCTGCACAATATAGGGTGACCGTATTACTAAAGTTTAAGTTCAAGTTTTATTTGTCACATACGCAGTCATACATGGTACAACATGCGGTAAAATGTTTAATATTTGCAGTTGGTGTGGTCCTCAAATGGTCTATACACAGTAGAAAGACTTCAGTAGATTAACTACAAATCTCACTGATCTGTTTTAAACAATGACTAGAAATCAGAATCAGATCCATGTGAATTATGGTGATTTGCATGGTGACCACAAGGGGGCATAAGAGAATCACTTAACATCCTGAGAGTAACGTTACTATGAGTCCCTTTACAGAATGGATAACAAGCTTTTTTCTCCCTCTGCTTTCTCTTCCTCTGATCTCAGTCACTCTGTTCTTGGCAGGGCAGTACTGCAGTGGCAGGCACAGCTTTCACCAGCTGACACCAAAAACACGCACAAGCCTATTGAAGCTGAGGTACCAGTACGTGCACTGGATACCTGCTATCTCATGTGATGTCTCCCTTGAGAAGAGAAAATACATGTTTATCATGTAGAACAACTTATCTCAAAATGCAAAGTCAGGAATCTATCTGTCGGTCTCTGTCTGTCTATTGATCTATCTGTCAGTATGTGTATCTGCCCGTCTGTCTCTCTGTCTGTCTGTCTCTCTGTCTCTCTGTCTGTCTGTCTGATTGTATTTGTCTGTAAACGTCTACCGAACTATCTGTGTGTTTCTTTGTCTGTCTGTCTGAATCTGTCTGTTTTTCTCTGTTTGACTGTCTGTCTGTATCTATATATCTGTCTGTCCGTCCATCTGCCTGTCTCTCTTTATCTGTATATCTATATTTCTGTCTCTATCTATATGTCTGATCTGTCTGTCTTTCTCTGTTTATCTGTCTGTATCTATCTAACGGTCTGTTTGTCTGTCTATCTGTCTGTTTCTGTCTGTCTGTCCATCCGTCCGTCTGTCTGTTTCTATCTGTCTGTCTGTCTGTCTGTCTGTCTGTCTGTCTGTCTGTCTGTCTCTGTCTGTCTGTCTGTCTGTTTGTCTCTGTCTGTCTGTCTGTCTGTCTGTCTGTCTGTCTGTCTGTCTGTCTGTCTGTTTGTCTGTTTGTCTCTGTCTGTCTGACTGTTTGTCTCTGTCTGTCTGTTTGTCTCTGTCTGTCTGTCTGTCTGTCTGTCTGTCTGTCTGTCTGTCTGTCTGTCTGTCTGTCTGTTTGTCTCTGTCTGTCTGTTTCTATCTGTCTGTTTCTATCTATCTGTCTGTCTGTTTGTTTGTTTGTCTCTGTCTGTCTGTCTGTCTGTCTGTCTGTCTGTCTGTCTGTCTGTCTGTCTGTCTGTTTGTTTGTCTCTGACAGTCTGTTTCTATCTGTCTGTCCGTCTGTCTGTCTATCCGTTTGTTTGTCTCTGTCTGTCTGTCTGTCTGTCTGTCTGTCTGTCTGTCTGTTTCTATCTATCTGTTTGTCTGTCTGTCTCTCTGTTTGTCTCTGTCTGTCTGTCTGTTTTTGTCTGTCTGTCTGTCTGTCTGTCTGTCTGTTTGTTTCTATCTGTCTGTCTGTTTGTTTGTGTCTGTCTGTCTCTATCTGTTTGTTTGTCTGTATTTGTCTGTCTGTCTGTCTGTCTGTTTGTTTGTTTGTGTCTGTTTGTTTGTCTGTCTGTCTGTCTGTCTGTCTGTCTGTTTCTATCTGTCTGTCTTTTTGTTTGTGTCTGTCTGTTTGTCTGTCTGTCTGTCTCTATCTGTTTGTTTGTCTGTATTTGTCTGTCTGTCTGTCTGTCTGTCTGTCTGTCTGTTTGTTTGTTTGTGTCTGTCTGTTTGACTGTCTGTCTGTTTGTCTGTCTCTGTCTGTTTGTCTGTCTCTATCTGTTTGTTTGTCTGTATTTGTCTGTATATGTCTGCAGATCTATCTGTCTGTATTTATCTATCTGTCTGTCTGTTTGTATCTATATGTCTGTCTGTCTGTCTGTTTGTTTGTCTGTCTCTGTCTGTCTGTCTATATCGGTTTGTTTGTTTGTTTGTTTGTTTGTTTGTTTGTTTGTTTGTTTGTTTGTTTGTTTGTCTGTCTCTGTAAATATGTCTGTCTGTCTGTCTGTCTGTCTGTATATGTCTGCAGATCTATCTGTCTGTCTGTATTTCTGTCTACAATGTATGTATGTCTGTCCATTTGTCGATCTGTCTGTCTGTGTGTTTGTATCCATCTGTCTGTGTGTTTGTATCCATCTGTCTGTATCCATCTGTCTGTCTGTCTGTCTGTCTGTCCATCTTCCTGTCTCTCTTTATCTGTATGTCTGTCTGTATTTATATGTCTGATCTGTCTGTCTTTCTCTGTTTGTTTGTCTGTCTGTCTGTCTGTCTGTATCTATCTGTCTATCTGTTTGTATCTCTCTCTCGCTTCTGTCTCTGTCTGTTTGTTTGTCTGTCTGTCCATCTGTCTCTATCTGTTTGTTTGTTTGTCTGTCTGTCTGTTTGTATCTATCTGTCTGTCCGTCCATCCGCCCACCTGCCTGTCTGTCTTTATGTGTCTGTGTGTCTGTATTTCTGCCTGAATCTATTTGTCTGATCTGTCTTTCTCTATTTCTGTTTGTCTGTCCATCCATCTGTCTGTCTCTGCTTATATGTCTCTACCTGTCTGTCTGTCTGTCTGTCTGTCTGGATCTATATATGTCAGTCTGTCTATAGCTATCTGTCTATCTGCATTTCTGTCTGTCTGTCTGTCTGTCTGTCTGTCTGTCTATCTTGCAGATACACTCATTTGTCATTTATGCTCAGTTTGGACATTTGGACTTTAATTCATCATCATGAGTCATGACATCCGTTCTACAGGGCAATAGCTTCTCTGGGCTTTATAGTGTTTGGAAGCTATCGGCCCTCGTGAATCACTGCCATGGCTCATGCGCATTGATTCATCACAGCAGATAAAAACCTTATTGAGTTTACATCCCAAACCCACTTCCTGATTCGATCCTATTGCCAGGTTCAGTCAAAGAGAGCCTGTGTGTGTTTCCCCTCGCACATCTGTGGAAGTTTCTTCATCCTTACAAGTTTGGCCGGAGTGTGGGATTCAAATAGGAAAGTCTATGTTTTCCATCTCACTTCAGGTATAATGTTTTTGGCCACTTTTAGGATATGTGCTTGGATGCAGTTCAGGTCGTTTTGAAAGCACGCCTAGGTTCATATGAATCATTCAAATCTTTGTACTGGCCAGACCAAGTCACTTACAGGAATAAGCACACATATAGTGTAAGTGCATTTACATTTAGCAGCAAATTAGAGAGAAACATTATAGAGAGATTATAAGACTGTGTCAGATGCAGAGAGCCTAGCACTATTATGAGATGACACTAGGGGTAAACGTGTGTACTATATACATATAAAATATCCCAATTCACATACTATCCACTACAATAGTATCTGAGATTAGCATTTGGCATCAAGTTCAATCTAACATTAAACAAATTTTAAACTAATAGAAACTTTAAGCTAAAGCCCGAAGTATAGTCTGTTTTTATGTGGACGCAAATTTATACGCACGGCCAAATGCACAGCCTTGCAAAGTATATATTTGACCTGTACGTGTACACAAACGTTAGATGCAATGCATCTCCTGAGATTCTCAAGAAATTTTTTCCAGATATTGGCTCCATTCGAAACCTCTAAAACACTGCCTTCGCAGGCAGCAAACCAAGGCATAAAGCTATCAAGAAATGTCCAAATCCAGTGTTAGGTTTTTATATAGAGTAATAAAGCATTGAATAAAGATAAACCTCTTAAGACCTGGTGTGTTCACATATGTGGACATCACATTTTTTGTTGTTTGCATCATAATACTTAATTCTCTGTCTTGTACACAAACGTGGCCACATACACTGCTTCACGTTCAAAGAAAAATATTTTGATATTATTATTTATTAGTTCTTCCTAAACCGAAATAGCTGGAAGAAATCTGAAAAAAAGACAAACCAAAGCTCGGGTCTAGGGAGGTTAAAGCAGGTTGAAAAACAGGGAATGATACGAATGATTCTGGCCCACCCAGATTTTTAGAGGCCTACCCATCATACATTTTCTGCCTCCGCCACTGCTACTGAGGAAGAATTGTGTCCAATTTTGAAGTTAAACAATAGGAGTGCTGTCATGCAATTTAATCTGAACCCAATTCAATTATGGAGAATACAAAGACATGTGCTTCAGCGTTCAGTGATATGATTAGAGAGATCCAAGCAGACATCAGTCTACTGACTCATTTCTTCCTTTATAACACAAATCATGAGGACCGTTGCAGGACAAGATTGAAGTGACCTTAGTATGATCTCTCTTATATGATTGAAGTCAAAGATAAAGTCAGGGGATTGCAGTTTATTAATTTCTGTCAATATTTTGTAAAATGCTTCGTAGCAGTTACAGCTCGTACGTTCATCCCAAAATGAAAATACTGTCGTAATTTCCTCATCCTCATGTTGTTCTGAAGTTTCTTTATTCTGATGAACACAAAAGAACATATTTTGACAAATTATGGTAATCCAAACAGTTCAAGGCACCAACCGACTTCCATAGTAGGAAAAACAAATACCATAGAAGAATTTATATATATTTTTATACTGTAAAACAAATTCTGCAGAATATATATATATATTTATTTATTTATATTTTTATATATTCTATATTAAAAATAAAAATGAATATATAAATACAAATGTTCTGAAATGTATATATGTATTTGTGTGTATTTATATAGACATAATAATTACACATACATGCACCCACATATATTATGCACTTTTATTTCAGCACTAATTTAAATCTACAGTAGGTTACTGGCAAACAGCTGCATAACTACCGCAACGTTTTTAGTTTGCTATAAAAAATTACAATTTTACTGAATTAACTGCTGACTGTAGGAATTATTCGGTTCACTGATTTGCGAGCTCATCAAAGTAATGGACTACATTATTCCCTGTAAGACGGAATAAATGTAAATGTAGAATATGCCCGCGGTCAGACGTTCCTAAATGTAAAATGATACAGTTTTTGTCTGCCACGTATCACTGTGTCTGTTCAGACAAGAAATGTACGTTTAGCCAAAGGGTTAATGCTGAAGAACAAGCTGACAGGCCGTGATTACTCAGCCCCACCTTATACATGTAAGTGTACTCCTGTGGCGGAAATCCGATCTTTTGCGAGCAGAGCAAAGTACAGCCTCAGGGTAACAGGTGCATAAGAGTTGTCTCGCACAGTCTATTATTTTTAAAAATTCATTCATAAAAATAAGGTCACATCATTTATGAATATTGTTCTTGTAAGGATAATTTTTAAAAAGATCAATTGACAATGGTTATTACTCCAAAAAAGACATTTATATAGAGTTTTTGTCTACAAACATTTTATGGATGCAACTTTAATGCTGAAATGAATGCCAACTGAGTATTCTAATAAGTAGATGTTTATTCTCAATGGCTCACACAAAAGAACTGATCTTTTTGCGCGGCTGTCATTACATCTGATTCTGTCACACTTAAAATGCATACAAACTACTTGAATCATTGTATCCATTGTTACAATCTTTTGTTGGCTTCATTGTTTCCGTCACTTTCTCACACCATTCATATGAATGGGTGCAGAAACAGGAAACAACAAACAATACAGGACTAAAGATTGATTGACAGGTTGAGGCGCCTGAATGCCCTCCACATCAGTGATTGGGTTCCATATGGAGGCCGGTCAGCAGTACAGACACACATGCACTCTTCAAGGGGTCACTGACCCAAAACAGGATCCACTTTTGGGATTCTCAATTAAACAAATCATAATTGACGTTCCATTAAAAGATCATAAAGGTTTAGAGAAACTGCTTTCGTTGAGATTGACTATGCAACTCAAAAATGCTTTCATTAAAGGATGCCAATCTTAGCGTCTTTGAAGATTAGAAATCCCTAAATACTTGCTTATCTCCAAACCCATATTTTACTTTTCAAAGGGTCAAGATATCAAAGATCCTGCACTCCACCCACTAACAGAAGAAGCTCAGTTACAGACAGAGATAGCAGAACGTAGGCAGGTCCTTGAAGAGGCTAAATAAAGAAGAAGTGGTTACATGTCTGTCTTCAGACGACACCGTGGCTCTTTAATGTTACAAATGAACTTTACAACATTGATAAGATGAAATGTTGGTGAACTGAATAATAGAAAGCAGAGACACAAAGTTAAAATCACAAATAAAATCCTGCAGCTATAAAATGAAAATATATTTCTTTAACTTTAGCCAAAAGTATTGCTAACATTATTTGGACCTTCGTTACATATTTTATTAATGGAGAAAATTGATAATTTTATCTGTGCTTTTGGTCTTTTTCTCTTACTGTCAGAAGATCTCCTGTGAATTTATAAAAAGTTTTGATGTGTTTTGTTTAAGATATTGAACAAAGAGTGTTTTGGAGGCATGAAAGTAAATTTCTTCATGTTTTTTCATTTCTGAGTTGGGTGTGCAAGTCACCAAATCCAACCTTATATTATTTTAATCACTGTCTTGTTACCTAAAACATAACAGCATTTTGAAACATGTCAGCAACTTCTAGTAACTGATAGCTGGGATTAAAAACATTTTTACACAGCGGGGTTAGTTGTCACACAGTGTTATAATGAAGCCTCAGGTATACAATGATAGTGAATTAAAAACAATGTAAATACTTTTCATCAAAATGATAACTGTTAATACAATATCAGGGGAAATAACTCATAATTATATTTTTTTGTCTTAATTTTACAGCCCTTTAAAAAAAATCTATTTATATGCATTGATGCTTAATACAAAGATGGTTAGATGAAGGATAATGGATGGATGAATGTGTGGATATCTATCTATTATATAAACAATATCCACCTTCAGTATTTAGACAAAATTTAATTGAAATATTTGTGTTTAAACCAAATTGTTTAACCCTCTGTTTGTTACAATGAACCCCACCTATGGGGTAAGTTGTCACGTTTACACTCCTGTCACTTTCGATGTAATTGTACGAAAAAGGTAGGTTCCACAAACAAACTTTAAGTATTAATTTGTAACAAAGATGTGTGTGTTGATTGTGTAACAAAAAATATTCATCTAAGGTCTAGTCCACACAGACACGCGTATTTTTATAACCAGAGTTTCCCCCCCAAAAAAAATCCTGTCAACACATTCTCGGTTTAAAAGAAATCTCCATCCTTGTGAAGAAAAAGCAAAAACACGCCACACCGGCAGGGGGCAATATAACCCAAATCGTACAGACACCTTGGCCAATCAGAAGCCTAACAAAAAGTGATGTCGCCTGGCAAAAAACCCAGTTTTACGGTCTACACGACAGCACTGAAACCGGCGTTTCTTAAAATCCTCACCCTGGCATGGGTTTTCAAAAATGTTCGGTTTCAGTGCCTTGCGCGTCCGTGTGGTTTACATAGTTACACTATGTAGTTTTTTTACCTTTAAATAATGTCTCTAAAATTATTTCAGTGATAGAACAACTTTTAACTGGACAAATTGTACTGTTGCTGAAACCTGACTAACCTCCTAGCTGCTACAAGCACACTCTGAAAGTGGCGGTGGAGGGTAGGAAACACAGCCCCGCCCCTCCCCCTGCCTGCAGAAGAGTGTCTGATACCAGGCACTGTTGCGCTTTTCAACCACATGGGGGAGCTGTAAGTCATTTGTACATGGAAACTACATAGTGTTGCTTTAAATATATTTTGAATGACAGAGCCAAAGCCAAAAAGCCTTACTTTGTGCCCCGCACTCCCCAATCAATTGAAATGATTGATTTTCTTGAGTTTGGCCTCAATACTGTGAACGTGTCCTGTATGTAACACTTAGAAGCACATGACTGGCATTGGATTCCTGTCAATTAAGCTGACGTTGTTAAGATAACACTTACAAGCTTCAGCCGTTGTGAGATTGCCGATATCTTCATTTCTACTTCTGTCCAATGTGACAACACAATTCACTTAACATCAACCACTTTTACCTCCAGCATTACTTGCTGACCCACTTTTTAATGTCCACGCAGACAAGAGTGTAGATGATCCCTTAAGGATTGCTGTACTAGGAGGGAGAGTGGGGCACAACCTAATGCTTTTGGGTTTTGGCTCTATCATAAGTTTAATTAATCATATTTTGACATAAGTAACACACACATCTCTGCAACAAATGAACACTTATGCCTCGTTTCCACCAGGTTTTATGGCACAGTATGCGGTTATGCCCGTTTCCATTGTCAGTGGTACCAAAATAGCAAACCGTATCGTACCATTTTTTTTATTGTAAAGTATTTATTGAGCCCATTTTAACAATATTTAATATAAGTCTGAGTTGTACCCAGAATGTGTCGGAAGTTTCAGCTTAAAATAATCCACAGATCTTTAATTATATCATGTCCAAAATGTGACGCCCCCATTTGGGTGAGAGCAAAAAAATGTGTATATTTAAATGCAGATGAGCTACTGCTCCTCAATCCCTTACTAACAGACAGTGAGCGGTTTTGGTTAAAACAGATCTGATTTCTGTGATGATAGTATCTCTAGATGCATTAGTGCTACAACATGCTAACAAACACATTAACAAAAGCTTTTGAGTTAAATTAACTAGTCAATCTATGGCTGTGGGCGGGGCTTTGTCAGTGTGACATCACATTAACAAGAAAATCAAAACAGCCTGTCTAATGAGACTGCATTGGTTTAATGGAGATTTTTCAAGATCGCATTAACATGCAATCAATAGGGAATGAGAATGCATATGACACTGACACGCGTTGCTCTTGCCAAAACCAATCATGTTTCATGAGAGTTACGCCAAAAATAAAAATTGCATAATTATTTACTAACCTATTATTAACTAAAAAGGTGTTTAACATAATTTTCACAATGCTTGTTATTTCTCTATGCAATAAAACTAAATGGTGACCAGGGGCTGTCTGTTTCGTTTCCACACAGTTGGGACATTTTCAATACAGCGTTGGGTCCAATATAAACATTTTCTGGGTTAATTTAAAGGATTAGTGAATTTTCTTATCCAAAATCCAGATCATTTACTCAGCACCATGTCATCTAAAATGTTGATGTCTTTCTTTGTTCAGTCGAGAAGAAATTATGTTTTTTGAGGAAAACATTGCAGGATTTTTCACATTTTAATGGACTTTAATAGAGCCCAACATTTAATACTTAACTCAACACTTAACAGTTTTTTTCAAGTGTGTTTCAAAGGACTATAAACAATCCCAAACGAGGCATAAGGGTCGCACCATGCTTCTATTATTTACCTCACTTGTAAGGCCCTTTTGACAAAAGCATCTGCTAAATGACTATATGTAAATGTTGCATAATGAAGGTAGGTCACGTGTTACATATATGAAACGCACATTTGCGGACCATTTTAAACAATAAACTGACACAAAGACATTAATTAGTATCAACGTAGGAACGGTCCTCTTTCCTTTTTCACACTTGTAAACACTGGGGCGTAGTTTCGATACGTCATTCGTGACCTCTTGACGTGATGACGTATTACGTGAGGTCGCGCTGGTACATCACAGGACCGGAGGAAGACGAGAAGTTGTGGTTTAAAAGTGCATATTTTTTATTTTTCTTGTCAAAAATGACAAGCCCCTTATGCCTCATTTGGGATCGTTTAGAGTCCTTTGAAACTGCAATTTTAAACTGCATTAAAACTGTTAAGTGTTGGGGTCCATTAAAGTCCATTAAAATGAGAAAAATCCTGGAACGTTTTCCTCAAAAATCTAAATTTCTTCTCGACTGAACAAAGAAAGACATCAACATTTTAGATGGCATGGTGGTGAGCAAATTATCTGGATTTTTTTCTTAAGAAAATTGACTAATCCTTTAACTCAATGGCTGGGTTGAAAATAACCCACAGCATCCTCTTTAAGTCATTCAATTTCATATTGGTCAACTCGAAATAAAGTTTGACACAATAGGGCACACAGAAAATAAAAGCTGATACATTTATTGATGAATTTGAGCCAAAATATTGCGATTAACTTAACTGCACTGCATTTCCAATTATAATGCATGTGTTACATACGACAAATGTTTCAGTAGTCCATCTGTTTGACCTGCGTTACCTCTCTCAGAACCTAACAATGTACCGCAAATTAAAATTTACCGCAGCTGTCCTATAAACACATTGTACACTCACAAACAGTCATAAATTGAAACTGCCGTATACCCAGTACCCTTCAACTGTAGACTTCAGCCATATAAATCAAGCCTTGGCTTCACCAGCGCGAGCCGGTTCTGGCCAGAAAGAATCACTTGGCCGCATCAAGACGTGATGCATCAGCCACTGGATGTGAGCCAGTCACCATTGGTAACAGGGGTTTCAGTCGCATGCATTTGTAGCATAGCACCTTACTAAGAAGGATCATTCGTACCACTATAAATAAAACATTAATCGTCACGCTCGGCTTTCACCTGGCATTTACACTGTAAGCTGCACATTATGATATATCATCACCCCTGCTAACCCACGCCAAATGAGAGGGTCCGACGGACTGTAAACACAAATTTATGTTGTAAACTCGTCGGCAAGATATTTACAAGGTTGTTTATGAAGTTTTTCGTGATTTGTTTATCAACAGCATTTTATTGGATGCAATCCTAGAGTAACATAAATGACATGCAGGTCTTTTCATTACATTAAAGAGATGCCGAAAAATTATTTTTTGTCATCATTTACTCACCCTCCAATTAAGATATTTTGAAAAATGATAATAGCTAATATATCTGGGGCACCATTCACTTCCATGATATTATATTATATGGAAGTCAATGGTATCCCAGATCTGCTTGGCTATTAACATTTTTCATAATATCTTCATGTTCAGCAAAACACAAATATTTATATTTAAAGTAAATTATGACAAAATGTACATTTTTCAGTGCAAAACCAAAACGTTTATAGCTTCTCTCTGAGGTACATTTTCTCTGGAATGGGCGCCTATCTGGAAGTTTTTCCTATGATCATCATCAAAGACCGTATCATGAAGAGCAATGACTCTTTATGACACTAAGAGATACGAAGAGAACAACCATAAAGTAGGCTTTGTTGTCTTTTCAGCAATGGTAGCCTATATACATATAGCTTAACTGGGTACCATCTGAGATAGCAGCAGTTTTGAGCCACTTCTGCCAGGATGCATCAATGATCCAGAAAACGTACAAAACTGGCCATATATCAGCTCTTAATAATATAATTTCATCTACAATCTTGTGGACCTTGTAACGTCCCTTTCAAAAAAGCTACACATCTAATGTCTACATATACGCATCCTGGTACAAAAAAGCAACATAATTCAAATAGTGTAATAAAAATAAAGGCAGAGTGTAAATATATATTCATATTTATACATTTCTAGCTGTATTTACAAGAAAGGTTGTGTGTCCTTTCAGTCAGTCAGTGAGATGTGTGCCCGTTGGCAAAATTCATTTCGGGCACATCACGCGTTTTAAGAATTTGGTCTGAGCAACAAAAGAAATGTCCGTGTTTAAAAAACGAAAAACTCCAAGGTTTTCTCTACTACCAAGGCAATTTTATATGTCTTCACAAATGCACCACTCTTTACTCAAGTGCCCTATAGCTTTACAACAACCACAGGTAAGAGGGGTCCACGTGTGACCAGTTTGTTCCCTTCCAAGCCGTAACATCACATAATCTCCAAGCGCTTTCACTCCGTAGGTGGCAAAAGCTTTACATTTTCCAAACGTTCATGAGCCGAGTCCAGCCAGCTATAGCACATTGGAGATGTGAAAGGTTAGGGAACTCAGCGCTTCTTAAACGGCACTCCGCGGTTGGGGTGTGGGGGGAATTTGGGCAGGCAGGGTTCATCAGCGCCGGGGTCGTGGGAGAACACAGAGTCTTCACCTGAAGAGCAGGTAGAGCTGCGCGTGTCCGGGAAGTTTGGAGAAAATTGGTCCAGGGATACAGACAGGTCCAGATACTCCTTAAAACATCAAAGCACAAAATTGAGTTCAAACCACATTCACATGATAGCAGCAATATGAGCAGAAGATTTAATAAGCTCTCAATACTACTGGTTAGTTGAAAGACTAATAACAAATGGATAATGTGCATATTTAACACCATTAATCCAGCAAGAACTGCAACAAGCCAACAGGACATTGGTTCAACTGGACAAATAATTTGACAAATTAATTGCTATTAATCTAAGCATTAAATAGATGAAAACAGAGAATTAAAACATTATTAAATATAATCTATAACAATTACATACCATACATTTGGTTAACCATAAACCTTTAAAACATTAATCAAATTGTATTTAACTAAATTGAAGTTATTTTCAAGCTATCCAACCAGTCTTTTAAACAGACTCACCTGATTGGACGTCACAGAGAGGGTGCGGTCCAGATCTTCCACCAGTTGTTTAAAAGTGGGTCTTTGAGATGGAACGGCATGCCAACAATCTCTCATCATCATATACCTGCAGAAGAAACGGTTACCATGATGTCTAAAACAGTGACAGATATTATTCAACCAATCAGGACTCTTACAGTTCATGGGTGCATGTGGAGGGGCGGTCCATGCGATGGCCTTCCTTTAGGAGTTTAAAGAGTTCCTCTACAGGCACACCTGGGTACGGTGAGCCACCAAGTGTAAAGATCTCCCAGAGCAACACACCAAATGACCACCTGATACACAAACAACATTACTAAGCATTGCTAACTTTTTCACGAAGCGTGACTTCGTATCAAAGTAAGATTTAAAGAGAATAGGGTCAAACGTACACATCACTCTGCTGGGTGTAAATGCGGTCAAAGAGAGCTTCAGGTGCCATCCATTTTACTGGTAAACGACCCTGTGGAAAACATAAATACAAACTCAACACCTATATGAAACACCTATCTGTTTTTCTCTCGTGTCAGAATTGCAGCCATGCTGTTTTAAATACTACCTATTAGTGATGCGCAGGTTGTCTCATAACCTGTGGGTAACCCGTGGATCAGGTTGGGGCGGGTAAAGAAATTGTCACTTTATTTGTGAGATGGGTTGGGACATTAGAAAACTAAATAAAAACCCATGTATGTTGCGTGCAATTCCCTTTAGCCTATATAAAATATTTTGGAATATATATTTTCATATTATTATATACAATACGTAGGACTACATAGCAATGTAAATGGCCTAGTATGTCTATTTTATGGTTGCATGCAAAAATTTCATAAAAGCGGGACCCGTGAGTTGGAAAAAATGACCCACACATTACTTTTACCCATGGCCAATTGGTTATTACAGCAGTGGTGATAAATAAAAGAAATAGTGCTAATATGCAAACCCTGATATATCTGTTTGGGATGGACTAAAAGTTTCATAAAATAATCTTTACAGCAATCAGACAACAGAATAAAAAAACAAAAAACTGTGTACAAAGACAATGTTTTCTGTTTTGATGTGATTCTTACATTGGTAGTCTTCTTGTAATAATCAATGTGATGAATGTCTCGAGCAAGGCCGAAGTCTGCTATCTTCATGACGTTATCTTCTGTTACAAGGACATTACGGGCAGCCAAGTCTCTATGTATGCACTGAAGAGTGAAAACACAAACACACGCATGCTTTATTTAAGGAAACAGTTGATCAAAGTCTAGACAAAGACATGGCTCAATACCAACTGGCAAAACAAGCTTTTCAGATATACAGTTTGTACACACCTCTTGCCATCCTTTCATACTATCATTTTCTACATTTTATGTAAGGAATCCAAAAGACTGAAGTCAATTATTCAGCTTACACCACAGACATTGCTCTGATGTTTTTTTTTAGACATTTGACAGGTCAGGTGTACGTTTAACAGAAAAATAATACATACCCATAAAACTTTCTCAATTGATCAGAATAAAGCATTCACAGCCGAGTGGTATTTAATAGTACAGTCAACTTTGGGCAAAACTTTGCAATAAAGATCAATTCACTGCCATCAAATAATGCACAAGGTATCATAATATAACTACATCTAGTTATATTATGATACCTTGTGCATTATTTGATGGTAAAACCTTGAGGAAAAACTTTATGACGCTCTAGTAAAGCTTTGGTAAAGCATAGTCTAAAAGTTCAAAATAGTATTAAGTTTGCCAGTAGGGATGCACCGATACCGATACTTTCTTAAGTACTCGTACTCGTTAAAAGTCCCCCGATACCTGGAATCGATACCACGGTCTGAGAAATGTCTATGTTTGAGCGGCGTGTAAGGGGTTAATGCCTCTTGTGTTGTCAAAAGAGGCAGAGTTTACAACAAACTGGAAAACTAGTCCTTTGTTTTTTTGTTAAATTATATGACTAAAGCTGTTACCTTCAAATTTAAATCATGTTTTTTTATTAAGTACTCGGTATCGGCAAGTACTGAAATGCAAGTACTCGTACTTGTACTTGTATTCCAAAAAAGTGGTATCGGTGCATCCCTATTTGCCAGAATAAGTAAAGAAAGAAAGAGAGAAAAAAAGAAAGAAAGAAATGATGGAAGAAAGGTAGTAAGGAAGGAAGAAAGGAACGAAGAAAAGAAGGAAGGAAGAAAGGACAGAAGGAAGAAAGGAAGGAAGGAAGAGAGGGAGGAAAAAGAAAGGTTGGAAGGAAGGAAGAAACAAAGAAAGGATGGAAGGACAGAAAGGACGAAAGGAAGGAAGGAAGTTAGGAAGGAAGGAAGGAAAAAAGAAAGAAAGGATTAAAGGAAGAAAGGACGGAAGGAAGAACAGAAAGGATAATAGGAAGAAAGGAAAAAATAAAGAAAGGATGGAAGGAAAAATGAAAGAAAGGATGGAAGGAAGGAAGGAAGGAAGAAAGAAAGTAAGGAAGGAAAAAACTAAAAAGGATGGATGGAAGGAAGAAAGGAAAATAGAAAGGATGGAAGGAAGAAAGAAAGGAAGGAAGGAAAAAAGAAAGAAAGGATGGAAGGAAGGAAGAAAGAAAGGAAGGACAGAAATGAGGAAAGAAAGGAAGGATAGAAAGGAAGAAAAAAAGGAAGGACAGAAAGGATGACAGGATGGAAGGAAGGAAGGACAGAAAGGAGGAAAGGAAGGAAGGAAAAAAGAAAGGATGGAAGGAAGAAAGGAAAAAGAAAGAAAGGATAGAAGAAAGGATGGAACAAAGACAGAAGGAAAGAAAGGAAGGACAGAAAGGATGACAAGAAGGAAGGAAAAAAGAAAAAGAAAGGATGGAAGGAAGGAAAAAAGAAAGAAAGGATAAAAGGAAAGAAGACAAAAAATGGAAGGAAGAACAGAAAGGATGAAAGGAAGGGAGGAAAAAAGAAAGAAAGGATGGAAGGAAGAAAAAAGAAAGAAAGGATAAAAGGAAAGAAGACAAAAAAATGGAAGGTAGAACAGAAAGGATGAAAGGAAGGGAGGAAAAAAGAAAGAAAGGATGAAGGAAGGAAGGAATAAAGGATGAAAACATTTTAAGATGAAGGAAGAAAGAACGGAGGGAAGGGAAGGAAGGAAAAAGAAAGAAAGGATAGAAGGAAGGAAGACAGAAAGAAAGAAAGGATGGAAGGAAGAAAGGAAGAAAAGAAAGGACGACAGAAAGCAATGAAGGAAGGAAGGAAAAAAGAAAGAAAGAAAGAAAGGATGGAGGGAAGGAAGGAAAAAAAGAAAGAAAGGATAAAAGGAAGGAAGACAGAAAGGATGGAAGGAAAAAAGAAAGAAAGGAAAAAAAGAAAGAAAGGATGAAGGAAGGAAGGAATAAAGGATGAAAAAGATGTAAAGATGGAAGGAAGAAAAGATGAAAGGACAGAGGGAAGGGAAAAAAGATAGAAAGAAAGAAAGGAAGGAAGAAAAGGTGTCTGATAGAGTAATAAATGGATAGAGTGAACAAATAATAAAGTAAGAGATGAGTAGATTGACGACAGATAGATCTTCAGTATTTAGTTAATGGAAGTTAATATATCAACCTTAGGTAATATTAACACAAAAAAAGTCACATTTTTTAACATCAACAAGAAATATAAATGCAGTCAAGTGCTTAAAAACTTGTTTGTTTCAGGTAGAGTAAAGCAGATATGCCAACCTTCTTGGATGCGAGATACTCCATGCCACGTGCCACCTGATAAGCACAGGAGATCAGGTCTTTGACTGACATGTGCTCCACAGGGACCTGGTCAGGGTTATAGCAATACTCCATTCCAGGAGGACGACGTACACGCAGGTATTCACGCAGATTACCCTTTGATGCAAACTCCACAATCACATAAAGTGGACCTGAAAGCAGAAAAGGGATAAAGGAATATAGCACAAGCTGATCACAGTCAGTGGTTAACACACATTTGTGACCAGACATCTGGACCAGAAAACACAAGGGTCACTTTTTTAAATTGAGATTAAATAAATCAGCATTTAGCATTCGGCCATTACTTTAAACTATAGCTGCCTGCATTTTCAGCCTTTTATATCACCCAATGACAAGCCTGTCAAACCATCATCACCAATGCTGATCTCAAAACGGCCAAATATCCACAAATGTCTAGTCTTTCATTAATCTCTTTTTCTCTCCGTGTCAGTTTTATCATCCATTAAAGTAATTCATCAAAACAACAAATGTTTCCTAGCTTGTGAAATCGCAATAGTTTGTCTCATGACAACATTCATTACTCCCGAAATTAAAAGAGCTGTGTGCCAATAACAAATTGATTTTGAAAATGAAATGATGAAACGATCTCTAAATGTCTCCATCCCCCCGTTTGTCCTTCTGCCTCCTGCTTTACTCACCGTCTTGTGTGCAGGCTCCCAGCAAGTTGATGATGTTCTTGTGTTTGCCAATAATCTTCATCATTTCCATTTCGGAGATGAGGTCTGACAGGTCCTTCTCTGTGGCGTCGGCTAAAAAAAGAAATATCGATGAAGACGCATATCTTAGTATGACAGGTCACGCAACCTTCAACCTCAACCAGCCACAAGAGATAAATAGCTTCGGAGATGACACACCATTCAGTTGGTTTATGTTTTACTCTCGCCTACATACAAGGTAGGCTAAACTTTTGTTATATATCTGATGTAGTTTGCATTTTGTTTATAATTAATTTGCCATATTTGACATTACAGATATTTGCATTTACCAGCATAGTGCAATGTTTTTCCAAACCATATATGAAGCTTACAAGCAAACCATATATTAGCTGAACATAGTAAGTAGGGATGTTGCTTGACCAGTAAAAATCTGTGTATCAGTGAGACGGTTTGCTGGTGTTTCTGGCCGTTCACTTGCTAAAGGAGAGGTGGACAACAGGACCTGAGCCAGAATAAACACACGCTGCTCTGGTATGGTATGTGACACGAGAGCTCGATTAACGTGCTTCAGGGTCGAGGTGGAAAAGAGACGAGATCTCAGTAGACCATCAGATTCCTCATGAGACACAGATTTCCAGGAAGAGTTTACACTTAGGCCAAAAGTGGGAAGTAAGCACTTACATTTCAACATCTTGACAGCCACCTTGGTGACACGACTGGGTTTGTCTTTGTCCATGCCTACAGCCTCGGCCATCATCACCTGCCCAAAGCAGCCCTCACCCAATGGCTTTCCAAGAACTAGCCTGAGATATACACACACACAAATATACAACATTAATACACATGTGCCAAATACACAACTTCAACATTTATTCCTAAAAGGTATAAATTACTCTTTAACTTTACACTATTAGCATTAGGTCTACAGCTTCTTCTGTACAAGACCTAACACTCGGTCAAAGAAAATGCCAAATCTTGATCTGCTTATTAAAGGGACACTCCACTTTTTTTGAAAATATAATATACAATAAAATTAATATATAAAATGAAAAGTTGTGATTTCCTAGGCAATATGGCTATGAACTATACTCTCATTCTGACGTAATAATCAAGGACTTTGTTGTTGTAACATGGCTGCAGCGGGTGTAGTGATATTAAGCAGCGCCTAAAAATAGTCCCCAGCTATTGAAAGTAATTAAGGGGACTATTTTCACGCAGTGCATAATATCACTACGCCTGCTGCAGCCATGTTACAACAGCAAAGTCCTTGATTATTATGCCAGAATCAGAGTAGTTCCTATAGCCATATCTGCCTAGAAAATCGTCACTTTTAATTTTCCGTCGGTCTTAGTACACGATGCAACTACAGAAGAGTCAAGCTTTAAATAGGAAAAATATCAAAACTCTTTGGTTATTTTTTTGCGCGATGCTAATGGTCTAATCAGATTCAATGGATTATGCTAAGATATGCTAAATGTGCTAGCGCCAGACCCGGAGATTAGCTGAATGGATTCCAAAGCTGTAAAAATCAAATGTTTAAAGTGAAACTTTGTAGTTTTTCAACCTTCATAATATATTTTCAAGACCCTTGTGATGGTACATCAACTTAAAATATGCTGAATGACATCTCCACCATAGCCTGACGCTTTTACTCGTACTTTTAAACTTGGGGTTTCGGGTAGTAACCAGAGCACAAAACAAAAAACTACAAAAATCTGCATACGTCACTTCCTCAAATTCGGATGTGAGAGCGCATTTTCCTGATGTTTTTGTCATGGCCGAAGCAGCAACTAAGAAAAAGAAACCCAAAGTTTTGTCGGAGAAGACCAGAAAGAGAAAACGGGAGAGTGACAGAATAAAAAGAAGGACGAGGATTATTATATTGGGGCAGCGTTCACTCCCTGGCATGAACTAAAGAAGGAGGAGGGGTGTCTGACTGATGCTGACTTGGTCCTCATGCTTTTGGACTAGTAAGTAATATTATAGTGCTTGAATATATAAATCCTGTCTGGCGCCCGAACGCTATTTTTTTTATGTGAATTTTACCGAAGGCTACTTGGAGAGTTTAGAGAGAAACTTATATCATTTGACATTGTGGCACTGTGGTGGCGTCATGGACCTAGGACACGGGCGAGCCGGGTTCGATTCCCCTTTAAGGCAATATTTTTTTAATATAAACTTTAACCAAGCGACCACCGTTACAACTGGCTTGTAAATGAAAGCTACGCGATCTTGTGGTGTTTGAAAAAAATAAAACCCTTTGTGACCCTCTGCACACTTTGTGACCTAAAGAGTTGTCTTCTTTTCCTTTGCAACAGTGCTGTGGTGCTTGTGGCCTTTAGGGGCAATAGACGTAAAAAATACATGTATAGCACACCCTAGTGGACAAAAAGATCCAAGGTGTGCTTTTAACTCTAGGGGAGGTAAAAAAAAAAATGACTTATATAATTGAATTATTTTCAAAATAATTGTTTTAGGGTAAATCTGGAACTAAGTATAACTTTGACTATCTTTCTTTATTCTTCAAGCCATTCCAGCATCTTTGACTATATTCATGGGCGAGAACTGGTTGATCCACAAACGTTAAATCTATACAAAGGTTGGGGAGGGGCAGTTTGGAATTTCCGATTCACCCAACTTGCATGTTTTTGGCCTATGGGAGGAAACCGGAGTACCCGGAGTAAACCCACGCTGACACCGAGAACATGCAAACCTCACACAGAAATGCCACCTGACCAAACCGGGGCTCGAAACGGGGACCTTTTTGCTGTGAGGCAACAGTGCTACCCACTGTACTGCCCACAACTTTGACTATTAATTCAAATAACCAGACATGCTTATCCTGTTGACTTATCTAACAAGAAGATTTTTGTTGAACGAATCTTTAGCATATCTAAGATTTGATGGCATCAATCTGTTGATATATTAAAACGTGAGCAATCTGATTCCCAGAGATTGTTTTAAAACCAGCCTATCAAATTATAAACCATTTTCACAACATCTTTTATAAGCCCCCAAATAATTTCTTTACTATACTGTCAGAAAAAATGGTCCGAAGCTGTCAGTAACCTTTAACAAAAGTTCTAATATCTACCATTTAGTTATAGATATGTATACATTTTGCACAGTTTGTACCACACAATTAGTCTGACAATGCATATGATCAGATCTGAGAGTGCAATGTGAGTGTTTTACCTGTCTCTGGCTACCTCCCAGCGTGGGTCCTGAGGCAATTCATATTCAGAGACCCCTGAGAGCATTGGGGAGCCACTGGAGGAGAGACGGTAAGGCCGAACCAGCATCCCGCCTGATGAGCTGGAATCTATAGACACCTGCACGGAAACACTTAAAGCTTACTCTCCAAACAACACAGCGCTATAAACACATGCGTGCAAACTGTGAATGTAAGTTACTTTATTAGGGTGTATCTATAGACGTATGTTTGTGTGTGAGATATTTCCTGTGGTACACAACATTACGCCACAAACTCCGCAGATAAAGCTGAACTTACGTTGAACCTGGATCAATCCTTTAGCGTCACAATTGAATAAAAATCTGGATACATTTTTCATTTCAGCATAAAAAACATAATCGATAAAACATATTTTAATTGCATGCATTACTGGTAGCTAATTTAACTTAACACTAATGTAAAACTAACAAAAAGCTGTTGAAAAAGAGGTTCGTGTTTAGTGGTAAAGATTTCAAACCCCTTATCTACTTTCTGTTACCTGTCTGCGCAGGGGGATGCTCTTGGCCAGCTTGTGGACGGCCAGCTGGCTGTTGAAGTCACTTTTCTTTGCCGAGCTGTGCATTTTGGCCAATACGGCGGTCACCACCATCACACAGATAAGAAAAAAGCCCACGCAGTAGATCAGCACCTCGAGGTAAGTCTGGTTGGGCAGCTGAGTCGGGGGAACGGCTAGAATTGGAAAGGGGGAGCAATGCAAGGTGCCAGAAAGCAGTGAGCTCACCGTACTTTAAAATGATGATCTTGCATGAATCTACAAAGACTGAATATTGTATAAATTAGGCCTTCTGATGATTTACATGCTTAATAAACCAACCTTTTTCTCTTTACATAAACCTACATGTTCACCTACAATTTAAAAATTGCAAACCCCAAAGACACAAAATCAAAATAATTGCCAAAGCACGAATGGACTGGAAAAACAGTTGTTCATGTGACTGGCACATTGCGTGGAGCACAAACTCCTATTGTAGCATCATAATTACTTCTTTCATGGATCAGGTTTCACGGCACATTCTTCTGCTTATGGGACTAAGCAGGAGAAGGAAACCGCTGCTCATGATACTTGCCAGCTTTTGCTTCTAGATTAGGCTGAAAAATGGCTCATATGAGACATTATATTTGCAACACAAATACAAACGTAAATGGAGAAGAATGGCTAATCTGGGTGGGAAGACAATATCCGAAAAGAGGTATAAATGGAGAGCTAGGTTATGGGGGTAAAATTACACAAAGAGTCAGAATGATAAAGATGTTTCCTAAGCTATTTGGTTGCTGTTTTTCTGACACAAAGCTCGGGTTTATAATACTGGGTTTCATTCACACAATTCACGTGCACAAAAGATTTTATTGTATATACGTTTCACACAGATACAATCAATACACAGAGACAAATAATGCATCTAATAGATTACTCATGTTTTTATAAAAAAACCTAAATAATATGAGGGTGGATATGAAATGTGTTAACATGCTTATGTGCGGGTTTTTGTCGAAACAACATACTGCCAGTGTTTTCTTCATGCAATATGCAGCGGTGAGATCAACATTCAACATGGAGAATGAAATGTAACTCATTCCTAATGTTGAATGTCTCAACATTACAGTCTGGCATCACATACGCAAGAGCTTGCTTTGTGATTCAGACTTTAGGCAAGCATTGATAAACCAAATCTATTCGAAAGTCGAACAGATTCATCCTTCGGGCAAGTAAGGTATTTATCAAATATGACCCATAGAGAAAATAACAACAGCAGAGTCATTTTCTTTGGGATGCTTGAGTAATGTTGAGGCATGAAGAAATATTAATTGGAAATGGGTTAATTTTGGAAAAACTTGAGAAAAAATTTTATAATGTTAAAGTAATTTTATAATGGAAAAAGCTTTGCCAAACCACCATAACACAGTCTGAAATGATTGCGCTGTTACGGTTACAAAATGTGTTTGGAAAATTTCCAAATGCGAGTAAAAGTTTTTGCGGGTGGTTTGACTTTGCTTCGAAAGAGAGGAAACATGACATTCAGACATGTTTCAGCTGACATTTCAACAAGTGTCAGTCGACAGATGAAAAGCAGAAACACGTGGGTTGAAGAATAGTGCAGCACACAAAGTTGGCATTGTCATGCGCTACAAACCCACAGTTTTGCACGCAATGACACAAAAGCTGTCGTCTGCTAGCACAGACAATGTCTAAACCCAACAGCAAGTACCTACGAAAACCATAGACTGCACCAAATTCAACCCACGGTGTAACTGTCGCGGTTAGACAGGAAGAAACCATCAACCAGAAGAACCAAAGATACCTTCATAGACACTCAACCATGCAGAATGATGGGAGTGGCCGATAGAATTCCCAGCCAAGCAGGTGTACTCCCCAGCATCCTCTAAAGACACATTCCTGATCTGCAGTATCTCCATCTCCTTATCCGTCGTGTTGACGCCTGCCGTCTAGAGAAAAGAACCACAGAATGAAGCCGGAGTGCTCCGGGAAAAACCCCAACAGAGGAGAAAGAAGGCGAGATTTTGGATAGAGAGAGGTGAAGATTTGATCGATTTAGACTGACGAAGAGAAGGTTGCGGATACTGGAGAAACCCCTAAGATAAGGTCACCGTCCCTAGAGGAAATAAGACTGGAACTGAATCGTTCGATGAGCCTGCAGAGAGATTTGTGGTTAGCTGGAAAAAAAAGAGCGCATGACTCCACCTGCTAAAGACCCAACACCTGTGGACGAGTCGTCAGAGAGGAGGGTGACGTATAACCCCACTCGCCACCCTAAAATCTATCTTCACATGCATAAGATGGGCCACATGGAATATAACCAGCAGAGACTGTACAAAAACACTCTTATACACACAGAGAAAAAAAAGAATAGGAAGTAAAGACATTATACAGTTTAGAAAGGAACTCTAGTCAAAGAAATAGAGGAATACAGTAAAAAGGTTATATTAACCCTTAAACCTCTGCCGACCCGCCGCCGGGACCAAAACTGCATCATTACATTTAAATATATAAATACGGAGTACAATGTTTTCTGTGAAATAATACAATTTTTATCAATTTAGAGTTTGTTGGTATATGACTCTTTTAAATTCAGGTATGGCCCATTCCGCAAAAATGTAGCGCAGGGCAAACACTAACGCAGGGTTAGTTGTAACACGGACTGTTTACATTGTTGCACAAGGTTGAGCGTTTTGTTTTTCTGGTATTTTTTTCACGCTGACATAAGATGATCTCCCACAAATTATTGGAAATGTTAAATATTTTTACATAGAGATTATTGATGAACGAGTGTTTTGTTGGCATGTAGGGCTGTGATGGTAGCAGTTTTTTACCTCTGCTGTGGTAATGCACAAATTCACCGCGGTGGTGCAGTGGTTATAGATTGATTTTGTGTGTTGATGCATATAGGTCTTATACATAATGCATACATATATTTTGAAATATAAAAATGTAAACGATGATCAGATATACAGTTCTTTACAAACATGCGTGTTTATAGGTGGCAAATTCGACAGCGTCAAGCAATGCTTAGGTTACTTGGCAAAGAAAGACGCTCTGAAGCGCCCACGCGCTTTGAAGAGGAGGGAAGCGGCGTGATACTTTTTTGTGACCAGAATTGTCATAATTGTGCTGCTTTTTCTAACATATTTAGACATTTGTATCCATTTATAATTGAACTATAGTTAGAAAAGGGCTGGATGAATGAATACAGTGTGGATACCTATCTATTATAGACAGATATATAATCAATATCCACTTCAAGTATACTGACAAAATAGTATTAAAATATTTGCCTGCAAACTTAATTTTAAGCAAGTGTTACAACTAACCCACCTATGGGGTAAGTTGTAACGTCTGCACTTCTGTCACGTTTGGTGTAATTATCCAAGAATGGTAAGTACTAAAAAACAAACTTCAAATGTTCATTTGTAGCAGAGATGTGTGTGTCGCTTGTGTAAAAATATAATTATTCCAACTCAAATATTTTTTGAATGATTTAGCCAAAACCAAAAAGGGTTAGGTTGTGCCCCCGCTCTCCCCTACTACAGATAATAGATTTCTTTTTAATATAACATTGACAACATAACTAATTTTTAGGAGTCAAAAACAGAAAGAGGAAATGGAAACAGAGCAGTCATGAAAAAAGTCAAGTTGTCAGACTAAAATAAAGCATTCGCCCCTGAGCGAGGTACAGGAATTTAAACAGGCACATTTAAGGTGCCGCTGAGAAGCCTTTGAAGGGCAAGAGAGCGTAAGTAATCCTTCAGAGGGCACAAAACACACCCTTATTAGGAGGGCAGAGTGTAGCAGAGGTATGGAAAGAGTGGAAACTTCCAGTATAAACAACAGCCAAAATACTTCCAGTTGCTCTGCTGGGATTTTCCATGGCATCATTTGCAAAAAGGGGCTCCAGAGAAAACAAGAGACGACAGAGGGCAGATGTGTTATGGTAAGCGCGCCCGCCTGTACCCCCGTCTAGCGCGTGTATGTTTGTCTATTTCTGCACTGACTGACATCTCTGCAGCGGGGGTCGTGGGTTACCTTGGGAGGGATGTGTAACGGTGAGCCATGCTGATTGGTTGGCTTCCCCTATATAATTGGAAACTTTACATATATACTCTCCGCTTTGTTCCTCTGTCACGTTGTACAGCGTCAAGACCTGTGTGTCCGAGTTGTTGACCCCAGAGCTCTGCGGAGGTCAAAACATGTCAGAGATCAAGCACAAAGTCGCATTGCTATCGATCGCTGTGTTTCCAACCGTCACTGAAAAACACCACCTTGCCTTTGTTAGGCAACAGGCGTCACTGATCTTATGAAATAAAGACAGCCTGCCAAAAGCACAGATCATAGTTTTATTAAAAGCTGTTAGTCCTGTTCCATTCACAAAGGTTCTCCTGTCTACAGAGGTGGAAGCAATTTGGGGAAAGTTACCTAGAAAACAATTTTGGACACAGCAACAAAAGCCTTTGAGAGGAGGCCAAAACTGTGAAGGCCAAATAAATGGTTTTATTAAAATGTTTATCTATAAATGTTCTGAACCAAAATTTCTGTTGGATGAGATAAGATTTTCACTACATAAACAACTGTATTTAATATGAACATTTTTCTTTACCTTAAGGATCCGAACGTAAGGCAGTCCGTCAGGCCCGACTCGGCTGCCGTTGACCTCAATGTGTTTCAGCCACTGAATGTGCGGCTGAGGATCGCTGAAGACTTTGCACTCGAACTCCACATCGGTACCCACCACGGCTGTGCGGTTAGCAGGTAACCCGGCCTGAAGGATTGGCCTGTGTGGTGAACGCTCTGTAGCACAAAAAGTTAGCACAGTTAGTGAGTTATCAACATGTGCTCCTGCAGAACACTCATGCTAGCGGTGTGAAGGTAATGGGTTTGATCCCCTACTGTTAAATGCATGAAATAATTTTATGAACAGTCACTTTGGAAAAAAGCATCTGCCCATTGCATACATCTACAAGGACGGGGTGCCTTTAAACCCTTGCTTAAACTGGTTACAGTTTGACTTCAATCTGCAGTTCATTAGCTTGTTTAGTTGGCTGGCCAGCAGGTCTCTTAATCTGACCATCAGACCTAAAAGCTTTTGAAAAAATTCAAGTACAGACAACAATGCTGTCAAACCGCTGTGTTTACACAGATTCGTGAAGACAACTAAACATGTCTACACTGTCAAAAAAAAAGGCAGCATAAGGTTAAACCAACTTGGTTTTACAAGTCAATTCAACCTAATATTTTAAGTTTTGGCTTGTGAAAAGTTAACATAACTAAGAAAAACAAGTTGAAATTGTTTAACTTAATTTTTTAAGTTAAAGTAACATACAGTATATGTTGATTTGCGTATTTTTAACAGTGTATTTTGTTTGCCAGGCCAGTAGATGGCGATGTTACCTTGTAAAGAAACATTAAACGTCTGTGCACATATGCGAAAAATACAAACAATAAAGTCATCGAGAATTTTTCTTTAGACAGACGATGATGTAAGCTACCAAAATTTGTAAACTTACGTTGTTAATAAACTCAGTATCTTGAGTAGCATAAACACAGTCCTAAAGCCCGAAATTGTTCTCAGATGCCTATATACTAAATTAACACTCGTGCATGAGGTCACGGTTATCACAGGTTTGCGTTTAGGTAGTTTTCAATGTGTCATTTTTAAAAAGTTGCACGTTGAAAACTGGTTTGCGTTTTCAAGAACCCAAAACGGAAATTTTATGTAAACGAACAGCCAAACTGCATAAAAACTTTACAGCTTCCTGTTGAAAACAATGTCATGATGATAGTCAGACATAGTGCTAGCCTTTTTGATGATAGTTTGTCCATTATAGTTTTAAATTATTATAATCATGCTATTATTATTTATCATTATCATCATCATATTTTCATATTAACAGTCCCCTATAACCCGCATATGCAACACCAATGCGCATTGCATGCTTTTCTTCACATGATAGAGCCTGTGGCTATCTCCTTCTCGCACCTGAACTTATACGTATAAATGAGTAAAACAAATGTAGAAATAAATAAATTAGTAAACTATTGCCCCACCCCGATACTATCGTGTATCGGCGATCTGACAGGCTGAAGAAAGGCAATCTTACTATAGGGAATATCGCACAACACTAGTAAACGGCCCATAAAACCAGCAAACCGTTTGGCCGAGCTAAGTCGGAAAGCCCGCCAAGACTAGGAGGTCTTAGGTCGGTTTAAAGCAACACTATGTAGTTTTTTTACCTTTAAATAATGTCTCTAAAATTATTTCAGTGATAGAACAACTTTTAACTGGACAAATTGTACTGTTGCTGCAACCTGAGCAACCTCCTAGCTGCTACAAGCACACTCTGAAAGTGGCGGTGGAGGGTAGGAAACACAGCCCCGCCCCTCCCCCTGCCTGCAGAAGAGTGTCTGATACCAGGCACTGTTGCGCTTTTCAACCACATGGGGGAGCTGTAAGTCATTTTTACAAGGAAACTACATAGTGTTGCTTTAAGCTGTTTTTTCAGCAGGGCAGATGCTAATCTCAAACAGCCTGTAGGGATCAGCCTTCTTAACATGCAGACTAGAATCTCAGTATAATTGCTGCAATTTGGTGTAAATGAGTGGTATTGTTGTTTTAAGCTACAACCCATTTTCACCAAAAAGGCGATACACTTAAAAGTGAAATAAAGTGCAAACACAGACGGTTCACTTTGCACAATGTTCAAACTGAGGCTTGTGACACAAAACTTTCTCAAGATTCTCTGTAGCATAAATGCTTAAACACACAGATCAAATATTCATATTTAATTAGCATCCTTTGGTTTACAGTTAGCAGTAGTAGTTTTAAAAACCTTGCTCTAATTTTGTCAGGAAGTAAGAAATGAAAACATACAAATTGTCCAGTGTCCACATCACATAACACTTACGACTTCTCATAATGAGGAACTTCACAGGACAATGAAGTGTCTATGAAAATGTATGCTTGTTTGTACAAATGATGTCACATTTGGTTTCCATCTACAAGGGCGTGGCACTGATTTATTGCCTACTTAATGAAGCCATCAATCAAGTGTACATCCACCAATCAGTGTTCTAAATGACTTTATTCCAAATACTCTGATCTCATCCCGTCCACTAACCGCATCTCTAACTCATCACGCCATCAAGTAAACACTTCATCTATTCAATGGATCATTTCACCCACACCGTCATTAGACTACACGTACACACAAGAGCTCTCGCACGAGGCGTAAAGCAACCCATTACCTCAGTTCACTGCATTGAAGTAATGATAACCATTAGCCGTTCTGCACCAAAACATTAGCTACATGGTAAACACCACCCATTTACATCGTATAGACTCGAGTAAACAATGAATCGCTCCCTTGGGGACCATTTGTGTGTTATGTGGTAGCTAAACACGAAAATCAATTTAATCAAAAGCTAAGGGATAAATCACTGAAATTAAACTATTGGGGAGGGGAAGACTCTAAATGGCCTTTGACCGAGAAATGATGTAAGAGCACTTGGTTAATCCCATTTACCCTTGAACTAACTTTGAAAAACAGAGATAAGTAATAATAAAATGTGACTGACCAACTACGTCCAGTTGGTAGGTGTGGTTGATGCTGCCATATTTGTTCTCCACCAGACAAGTGTAGTTGCCTTTGTCGGACGGCACCACAGACTCCATTATGATGGTCCACATGTGCTCTCGAACCTGTGCAGTAAAAAAAGATTCACAGATCAGTTCAGAACTGTATAGGAATGGCAGAATTATTAGTTTAAATTGGCATTGGATCCTAGCTGGCATCACTACCAACAAAGGCCACAGACAATGCTGCCTGTTGCCCACCTCTGGACTATGATATGACATGCATAAACACACCCTCGAAAACAAAATATTCATCCAACCCAGTGTAAAAAAACAAACAAACAGAAAACTGCTTAATGCATTAGAGGCCCATTTGTCTTTTTAAGATCATTTTGATGAAAGGCTGAGGAAGTTTACAAAGTATGTTGGCAACCGATCTATATCAGGTCAGTTTAGCATCCAGATCAGAGCCGTGAAGAACAGCATGTTCCTCCATGGAGAGTGGGAAACAAGCCACTTCATGTCCATTAAAACATTACAAGTCAAAAGTCCTATAAAGAACACATCAAACTTTAAAAAACCTAACTTATTGAAACAATGAGCAGATGAATTATAATAAAGGTGACACTCGATTGAACATTGAAACATACTGAAATTGCTATAGCACTGAAAAACAAAATCCTGTCATAATTTACTCAACCATAAGTAGTGTCAAACCTGTATGATATTTTGTTTTTCTTCTGTATAACACAATAAATGTTCTTCACAAGAAGACAATGTTCATAATTTATAATGAAAGAAGATCCAAAAAGCAATGCGCCTGGAACCAAAGTTAACGTCTGGTCTGCGTTTATCATCTGGCTTGTGGCTAACCTGATATCAGAAACAAATACCTTGTCGAAAATGAAATGTTTTGGTTTGCTAAAGACGAAGGGAGACACCAAACACTGTTGTGCGGAGACATTTGGCAGCTAACATTGTATACGTTCATTTTACACCGTAGTGTTAGCTAAGTGTAGTAGTTAGATATGATATATGAATAAAGATAATCTACTTAATTTATTTAGATTCTTATCAAAAATAAACTACTGTAAAAGGTTGTTGTTGCTGCTGAAACGGTCTATAAAAGTGCTTCAATGACACTAAAGACATACAAAGCTTTGTGTAAAAAACAGATTAAAAATTTGAATTAAATTTGAAAGATCGAATGAAATTTAAAGGGACACTCCACCTTTTTTGAAAATAGGTTTATTTTCCAGCTCCCCTAGAGGTAAACATATGATTTTGACAGTTTTGGAATCCATTCAGCTGATCTCCGGGTCTGGCGGCACCACTTTTAGCATAGTTTAGCATAATCCATTAAATCTGATTAGACCATTAGCATCACGCAAAAATAGGATATTTTTCCTATTTAAAACTTGACTCTTCTGTAGTTACATCGTGTACTAAGACTGAAGAAAAAATTAAAAGTTGTGATTTTTTAGACCGATATGGCTAGAAACTATACTCTCATTCTGGTGTAATAATCAAGGAATTTGCTGCCGTAACATGGCTGCACCAGGCGCAATGATGTTATGCAGTGCCCGAAAATAGTCCCCAGATACTGAAAGTTACCAAGGGGACTATTTTCAGGCGCTGCGTTAGATCATGTATCATCATATCGAAACTCTTTGGTTATTTTTTAGCGTGATGCTAATGGTCTAATCAGATTTAATGGTTTATGCTAAGCTATGCTAAAAGTGGTACCGCCAGACCCGGAGATCAGCTGAATGGATTCCAAAACGGTAAAACTCAATGGTTTAACTCTAGGGGATCTGAAAAATAACCATATTTTCAAAAAAAGTGGAGTGTCCCTTTAAAAGCTGTGTCAGAAAGGTTTAAGGTCTTTGGTCTGTTTCTTAACACAAAGCTATCGTATGGCTATATAAAAAAAACTATTGAGCAAATCATCATGGCTACTTTTATGGGCTTTTAGTTATTTTGGAAACCACGATCACTGTATGCTTTCCATTAAAAGAAAGTTATTAGAGTTTGTAACAACATAAGGGTGAGCGCACTGACTATTTTAATTTTGGGGTGAAATGTTCTTTTAAGCCCAACCACAACATTCGCTGCTATAATTTCTTTTTCTGAGCCTTTATAAAATACAGACGCAAAGAGCTTATGGTTGGACAATTAATATGGGTTTTCAAGCTACAAAAGCCCAGATGTGATCTGCTACACTCAGTCTGCCTGACTTCCTTTTCACATACACTTAATGTAAATGAACAATTGTGCCGGACTCTTGTTAAACAAAAGGGAACAGAAATGGGGCCGAGGGGGAGGTTGCACCAAAAAGCTGCAGGGCCCCTCAACGAAAAGCCCCGTCACACTTTTTTTTTTTTTAGCTTAGATATGGATGCATGCATTATCCTTGCTTATGGTTCTGAGCATCTAAAAAAAACGAAGAGCCAAAAGAATTTTGATTTGCATACTTCGTAGACTTGATTTTATACAAACATACAAGTAATTGTAGTGTGTGTGTGTGTGTGTGTGTGTATATCCGTATGCATTGCAGTGGCCTCAAACACACTCCAGATGGTAAAGTGTGTATGCGGTGAAGAGAGGAAGAGGACTAATGCCTCCCAGCTGGAGTACACCTTGATGAGAAACACAGGCGACAATGATACAAGCAGAAAACTGCAGAAAATATCACTGACATGTCATGTAGAAGGGAATCACATGGAGAAAGTAATTGTCCGGTAGCTTTAAATACTTTCACCAATTGCAGTGTAATATACAGGTTGATTTCTTGATATCTTTAACAAATTGTACGGCTTCAAAAACATTCCAGTGAATGTTTGAGCATCTCGACGTAACAGCACTGGCTCAACTAATAGTGTGAGATTGAAGCAAAACAAATGTGATCCTGAACCACAAAATCAGTCATAAGGGTATTTTTTCTAAATTAAGATTTACACATAATCTAAAAGCTGAATAAATATGTTTTCCATTGATTTGTGGTTTGTTAGGATATGATAATATTTGCCCAAAATCTGGAATCCCAAAAGAGCTGCAAAAAAAGTAAATATTGAGAATTACCTTTTAAGTTGTCCAAATGAAAACTGCATCCACTCACAAAAATAGATTTTTATATATTTACAGTAGGAAATTTACTTAAAATCCTAATGAAACCCCATACAATGTATTGTTCGCTATAGCAACCCGCGCAACTTAAGACCCTGGTTAAGTGGTCCAGGGTCAAAATGGTAAATGAAAGGAAAGCTGGGGAAACTCATCTCATAACAATCATTATTTAAGCATTTACTAGCGATTTTTGGTAAATGTTTAAAAACGTCAGTGTGGACGGACACAATTTTGAAAAGAAAAATTGCGTTTAACAGATTTTGGATGTAGCCTTATGCAACACGGTACAGTGTTTTGGGAAAAACAAGGAAAGCTCTTTCTGTTCTCTATTAGAAGGCAGCAGCATGAAGCAATCATATCCTGCCACAGGTCCGATTGAGGATCTCATGTTCCGACCTTTAACATTGATTACAAAAAGGAATCTCCGTAAAATATAAAAAGTACATGGCAACGACCTACCTAATGATGAGGAAAATCAAACATGGTAACAAAACAAACAGCAATAAATTTTCAATTTTTAAACCTTACTGTGCAACAAGAACAATCTTGGGCCTAAAATATCAAACAAGTGTGAAACAAGTTTCCAAAACGTAATTTAATTGTTTTGTTACTTTAAGTTTGTTTAAGACGCTTCATTCAGGACTTTATTCTCATGAGGAGAACCAGTTGCGTGAAATAAGGACGGTCAAGCGCAGAAGATATGTTTTCTCCAAAAATCCACAGATCCAGTGTCTGCCTTCCAGGCACAGCTATTATGTTCCTGTCATGCTATAGTGAGGTGTCTGTAAGACTGATCTGTTGAGGAGGAGGAAAAGATTTGCCCTTCGTACCTCAAAACCAGAGTACTATACTAACGTATTCTGGACACATTCATATATTAAAGATTCTAGATATATACAAAATGAATAACCTACATTTTCAAGTTTTTGGAAGAAACTGATTGATATGCGCCAACTTCTATTAAAGTAGTATGTTATGGCTTTGTGTCCGATTTCCAAGAAAAATAGCAGTATACCTCTCTTTAAAAAATGTGGTTTCATTTGTTTGTAGCACAAAATTGGAATAAACCCCAAATCCCAAAAATGGCTGGCCAACAGTAACTGTTACGCTTGCCTTAGCAATACAACACACATAACAAAGTGTCGGGTTATTGATCTAATCTTGCTGTATCCATATCCAGGCACTCTCACCTTGAATCCTCCTATTCGCTGGTCTCTCTTAAATTCCTTGCCGTTCTTGAGCCACTTGAGTGTTGGGTTAGGGTTACCGTTGGCCTGGCAACGAAACCTGACAGTTTTGCTGGCAGGAACTGCGTGGAGCTTCTTCTCCATCTTATCAGGTTGGGCCCAGACTGGGGCCATCGCTGTGAAAGAGAAAGAGTGAAGAATATTAAAATAATCCACACAAAAACCATAATGTAACATATGAATGGCAACTCTAAAGGTAAAAGTTTCCCAAAAAAATGTTTAGGGTGAAGAAGTAACTTCACAACATTCATGAGCATATATGCAATGATAACAGGCATTGTGAAGACATAAGAGAGCTTTGTCTGAGAAGCAGATTGATATTTATTTACCAAAAAGTCTTCTTGAAACTTAACAGGCTGTAGTCACTTTATCCTTTATTTGTAATTATTGTATTTTTTTTATTTTTGGGTTAAGTATTCATTCATAAATGCACATCAACAACAACAACAACAGTAGTACGTTCCTCAAGAGTGACTGGTGACCGAATTGCAGATCAAAGGGGAAATGTTTGGGTGATGCTGGTCTGACTTGAGTAATGATGTCCTCCAGACCCAAAGACTAATCCATCAAAATAAACACAGACTTTCAATCTAGGGAACTAAAGCTTGACCAATTTCACTGGAGACAGCTGTGACTTATAAAACAACTATGTGCAGTACTTCCTGACAACCATACCGATTGCATAATGAACTAATTCTGTTATTGACATTTTTAGATACCTGATCTTTGAGTTAAGAATACTAAAAGTACTTAAGTGAAAGTGACTCACGGAGCAGTTTCTGGCTACTTGATAGCTTCGTCTCCTCTGAGGAAGACTCCTCTTCATCCTCATCCTCTGAGGAAGCTAATCCATCTGCTCAAGGAATACAATTTTGATTACTGACAATGAACAAACCAATCTACAGTATAAATCTGGGAAAAAATAAGTTTCTTACCTGTAACATTAACATTGAAATAGTCTGTGTGGTTGCTATTGGGTCCCTGAGCAAAGCAACCATACAGACCAGAATCGGCCACTTCCACCGCTTCGATCTCCAGTTGATTGTTTCGTAGGCGCGTGTGCTCTCCGTCAGCCAGTGGAATGAAATCCTTAGTCCAAGTCACATCATGTGCTTCTTCTTTACCTTTACAGCCCAGCTCCAGTTTGTCCCCAGGATAGAGAGTGAATGGTGTGGGCTCTACAAGGGCGACCGCTAAGGAAACACACAGGAGAATAAGATTTTTATTATTTTTTTAAATATTATTTCACATACTTAATACTTTAACAGACTCTGGTAATACACAAGCTGCTATGCTGCTCCTAAACCTAAAGTATCATATTGCGAGTTTGCCGAATATAATTAAAGTGATAAGACCATAAGACACTTTCTATTATTTCTTTGAATCCTCACTGAATGAATTAACTAAAACAGACAGATTGTATGTTCATTAAAGTGTTACTACAGCCAAATATCAAAAATAACCCAAGATTTACTCACCCTCAAGCAATTTGAGATATTATGTCCATAATTTTTCAGACAAACACATTTATACAGAGGTCAGGGAACAACTTCTGACTTTAAAGTCCAAAAAAGTTATCCAAATGGCTCCAAGGGGATAATTAAGGTCTTTTGCAAGAAATCAATGCGATTTTGTATGAAAAATATCTATATTTTAAACTTTATAAACCATAAAGCTTTCGGCAACGACGTCATCTTGGACTCAAAAGAGTCAATGCACAAACTGACTATGGCAACAAACGCTTACTATGCTAAAACTCTCACGTGCGTCAAAGATGGTTGGAAGCTAAGTATTACCGCGAAGACCTTTATTAACCATTTTGGAGCCGTGTGGATTACCTCTTTGAAGGATGAATGCACTTTTTGGGGTTTTTAGGTCAGAAGTTGTTCCCTGCTTTCTCCCATTATCAGCTTGGAAAAGCGAGGACATTTACTAAAATAACTCCAAATGTGTTTGTCTGAAAGATGATCGACATACGTCTCTCGGATTACGTGAGGGTGAGTAAATTTTGGGATAACTTTGATATTTGGATGGAGTATACCTTTAATTTATAAGCAAAAAAAGGTAAAAATATATTTTGTTGCATGTGAATTTATGTACTTAGGACAAATTATGGGGGTTTGGAAGATGCTGTTTTTCCTGTAGTGAATTTTGCATGCTACAGACATTGAGCAAAAATGTTACCATGTGAAATCAAATCTCATTCGGAATTAGTCAAGGGCCAATTGTCAGGCCAATTCTGAGAGGGAACTCAAATTTGATTATGGGATGCAAGGTTGGGGGCATTGCCTCAGACAAAGCCACCTGAGACCAGCCGTTTCGACTGGTGACCATTAGAGACAGGAGGCTGAGATTTGAATTTGGGAAGGCTTAATTTAATTACGCTGATTCAATGTCCATCAACATTTTGTCACCAATCTGTACCTGTCAAACGAGCAGTAGTATATTCTTAAGGTGGTCTGATTCTACTAAGGACATAAGCATACTGTAAGATTGTCCCTGTTAGGGCTCCTCCTTAAAAGAATGGCCTGAAGTCGTCAAAGAGCACATACTGACACCGTATGCTAATTGCGCCTCCATACCAACAGTAAACCTAAATGAGTTTTTTACATTTACAAAGCAAATGCTAACTGCTGTATATTCACATGGTAATTGGATTTACTTTCGTTCAATAACACCGCATCTGATCTGCTCTAAGGGATTGAAATGTTAGCAAATGGTTTCCTGTAAACTATGCATCCCGGCTGGATAGTTGTTCAAAATAGGTTACATTTCCATGAAGGGCTGCCACTTGCTGAGAATGACATTTACACTATTGTTTTGTGATGCATGAGTGAATCTAAAGAAACAATGCATGACCTACATCCCTGTGAGTTACTTTGATGACCCAAGAATAAAAGTGAGACTGTAAAGTTTAGAATGGCACAAAATTGTATGAGTCTATGGAAATTAATGGAGTTAAATATAAAATGTGTGGATTTACATATCATAAGATTATTTTATTATTATTATTTTTTTTTTTTAGTTTTAAACACGTAATTTTCTATTAAATGACATGAGTCAATATTTTATTTTTAAAGCTTTAGGATGTAAGGTTCATTAATACTGCTACGCTTTTTGCGTTTGTAACAGAAAGCAGTCCGCACAAACATTTCCTCCAAAGTAATTTTAATGTAGTAACTCCACCCCGTCACTCCAGGTTATTTAGGGCTCCAGACTGACTTTGTTTACTAGGTGCACTGTAGCCCCTGAATTCAAATTTTAGGAGCGCAAACTGCAAATTTAGGCCACAACTTAAATCAGCCTGCAATTCAATTATTCAAAAATTTCCTCAAAATAACAATTACTGACAAAAAACTTTGACTTAAAGAAATTACAAAGTGCCATTTTATTTTCATTAAAGAGAGATATGACTTGCACAGTTGACTAACGGAGATAAGCGGCAAAAACCCTGTGGCATACCGTATTCTGTTTTTTATCACTGTTGCCCTGTACCGGCTGCCCATGTTACACATGCCAGAGCACACTGGTAGGTTCGTGGTTTTAATAAAATAACAACTCAATGAAATTGTAAACTTGCAGGTCGCAAGAATGCAAGTAGTTGTACTTGTCTCAAAAATTGGTTGTGAAAGGACACAATTTGTTTGCAGTCTGGAGCTCTGCACTAACTCCACCAATAAAGGAGAGCGGGCTAGAGGCCTGTAGCAGCAGGTTTTTGGGCTCGTATCCATGGTGATCTCAGTAGGGTCTAGTTAAGGTATTTCCTGCTTCGCATGTGTCTAACAGCCCCTTAATCCTGACAGGAACAGGGGCCTGAAAGAGATCAACTTACCCCACTGTAACACTGCAGAAAGGAATGAAAGCAAAAGAAAAGATGATGAGCCAGTGTAGCCTTAGGGCACGTTTACACAACAACGGTAGTACTAAAAACGGAAGTCTATTCTTTGCGTTTATGATCAAGTTGTCAAAATGATTCCCATTTACGTGGATCCGCTAAAATGACAAAAAATGCCGTATTATGCATGCCACGCCGGTAGTTGATGTTAGTTGGCAAAGAAACACTATGCACCAACGCACATACAAATTCTTCTACAGAGTGGAAAATACCAACAATAAAGCATCAACAATTTTGTTTGGATGGATGATGAGGTAGGTTTATTACTATAAATGAACCTGGACTATTACTATAAGTGAATAACCATTGTTGTTATGGTTGCCAAGTACTCACACCACCCTGTAGACCAGACACGTATTGTTCAAGTGCAAGATGTCACAGTTTTCATAAATTTGCATTTCTAACATTTGCACTGAAATAAAAACAACATAATTTTCAAAAACTTTGTATCCATATCTGGCCTATGTCTACACAAGCTCAAAGGCTCTACCCCGAAAACATCACAGCCTCATTTGACCTCTGTATCATTTCTACAGCCAGGAACACATCACACTGTATCGATGAGCAACTCTTGACATATCACAGACACACAACAGATCATAAGTTTGTGACAATAAGGTTGCGATTTCCACTTGGCACTTTAATTGAGGACAACAGATTCCAAAACATTTTACACCAGTCACTGAAAAGGCTGGGAGGTATCAAGTGAGACTATTGTACAATAATCGCACGAGGAGGAAACTCTACAGCTGCCGATTTATGGTCATTAATCGACATACTTCCTTCCAGGATATTCAATTCTGGCATGCTACCAAGCCATAAGTCACAAAGAACGAAACTTTCATAATGCAACAAGATAAGCTATGGTGTATGAGCTATAGAGGCCAGATGCTACAAAACTACAGCATTACAGACTAGATTTAAAATGATGGTTGAAAGGTTTAGTTGAAATATAGGTTTCATGATTTTAGGTATCATTTATGTGTCTAAAAACAACAGCATAGTCTAGTGCAAACCAAACAAAAAGATGAGCAACATCCAAGATCCTCCAAAAATCCCATTCCCTTTAATCCTTCAGATTCGGTGACCAGATTAAGTTGGATTAAAGTGCATATTTTTGGAAATGCAATCATTGCATTCTTTTTCCTGCTTTACACTTTGCAAAAAGATGATTGACATCTCTGAAAATCAAGTTAATTATACTTAATCTTGAAAGTGAATTTATATATTCTATTTATGACTCACAAAATGAGAGGCAGTGTGCAGGATGGAAAGAGGCCTTTCGGAGAGACTGGATACAAAAGGAAGCAATTCAAGAGAATTACTACAGGGATTTCCTCTCGCTGGAGAGAAGATAGAGAAATAAAGAGACCAGTCAAGAAAAAAATACCCGCGCTGTCCAGAGAAATTTGAAGTTTTAAGAAATAATCAAGTAATCAATAACTTCTTTAGAACAAATAATTTTCTTTTTTTGTCAAAAAAAAAAAAAAAGTGTAATTTTGACTGACATTAAATGGGGCAAGAGCTTTTGCAATCTGGTTTCTTTTTTCCAAGATGCTTCAAAAAATGTATTTTATCCTCTTAAAAACTTTTATATTTAATTTTTCTTTAAACTAAGGTGACCTGACGTCCCCGTTTTCCAGGGACAATCCTGTTTTTGATAACATAATAACAAATAAGATTTCAATGAAATTTTAACTATTGCATGTCCCCAGTTTTTATTAGAAAAATCTGGTCACCTTACTTTAAACCCATAAGCATCATCTTCTGACCATTTCCAAAGGCAAGACCAAATACCTTATGTTATTAATAGGGATGTCAAACTTAACTCGTGAATAACGCGTTAACGCAAAATCATTTTAACGGCACTAGATTTATAAATGCACGATTAACACAATACGCATTTTCTGTTTGACCCTTGGTCTAGCACACATCTGGATGAATTGAGACGCAGCAAGTGACCCATGCTGTCTAGCTGAGTCGCAGGTTTTCATAAAAATAAGAACATTAAGCTTTCGTCTAGCGAATCCAATGCTCTAAATGGTCATTAAACATCGTTTCCTGAGAGGTGCACTGTCCCAAATCCATAATCTAAAGCAAAGATGCATCTTCATTCACTTTTGGTTTAGTTTTTAAAGCATGCAGAAATGATAGAAAATAGACTGCAGGACTTGCTTGATGTTAAAATAATTATTAAGAGAGATAAACTTTGGAACCTGATTCATGTTAAAAGAGTTATTAAGAGTGACAAGACTCAAAAGCGATCTTCCTGACGCTGACGTCTGAAGCGCATGCACACAAACGCGCATGTGCATGTTTAAAAATAGCTGTTTTGACAAGAATTCACACAGGTATGACCAATAATCTGTTATATCTGAAGTGAATGTTTGGTTAACTGTTGAGAAAAAGTATATCTGTTGTGCAACATTATATTAAACCCTTGCATTAGTATCTTAAAGCTGTAGGTCTGTCTCAATGTCAAAATTAAACAATAAAAGAAACACTTGAAGAGTGTTAAATTTACGTAAATTTAGAACAAATAAAAAATATGGGATTCATTTGCGATTAATCACGAGTTAACTCATGAAATCATTCGATTAATCTAGATTAAATATTTTAATCTATTGACAGCCCTAGTTATTAAGCATATAGATTTTAATTTTAATGAACGACAAAAATACTCTGTTCATCTCGGATCAGAGAGACACTTAGTCTCAGTAAGAGATTGGAATGTGCGCTGCCACAAATAATCAACATAGAAATAAACTGCAATACGATCAGTAATCTCATTTCGTGACTAAATTTGATTATGTGACTAGCACTTCATTACTTCACTACGCAGTTACTTAACATGATTAGTAAATGTGTTAGCTAATTGTGACCCCCCAAAAAACAGGGAAATTTACTAATGCACCCTTTAATGACCTCCCCTGTCTTAGCACTGTCGTTTGACACATCTCTACAGGACATTTGTTCACAATAGCCATGCTTGTACAAACATAATCACTGCTTGCCTACACATGAATCTGCTAATGTACACATGCACATGCTCTGCAGTAGGACAAGAATGAGATCAGTCTGAATAACAGTCATTGTTTCCACAAAACATTATTTAACTCTATTTAGAGAGTGAGCGTCTTTACAGACTGCACGGCGGTTACTAAAAGCAGCATAATGCACTGAGAAAATTTACAGATTTGTACATTACAACAAATCAAAGGACATTTATTATGAACAACAGGGAATCAGAGCAGAAACTTGGTAGACATTTACTACTACTACTTACATTAACTTAACATGGTCTTGGCTTACAACATATCTTTATCTGTGTAATGATTCAGTATAAGAGACTAACTATTCTTAAAAAAATCTAATAATTTAATATTTTTACATAAACATACTATGCGAACAGGTTATCTACACTTTAGCCATTTTTAGAATATGAAACTTATACTAACACCTCCAACTTAATTGTTTATGCTGAACGTGTCTTGATTTCAAGTCGGTCGTTAGTATGAATTCTGTACTGTTTGATCTTACAGAAATGATAATGTACCAAATATTACACTGCAAAAAAAAATTCTTAGTATTTTGTCTTTTTCGGCAAAAATATCTACATTTTTTTAAATTAAGATGCTTTTACTTGAGGAGCAAAATGACCCAAAAAAATTTGTCTAGTTTTGGACCAAAAATATCAAATTTAAGCAATTTTGTGCATAAAGCAAGCACAAAAATCTGCCAATGGGGTAAGCTAATTTTTCTTGAATTTTGTGTTTAAGAAAATCACTTAAATTTGATATTTTTGGTCTAAAAACTAGACTGATTTTCTTGAGTCGTCTTGCTCTTCAAGAAAAAGCATCTTAATTTAAGAATTGTTTGATATTTTTTACTAAAAAACAAGACAAAAATACTTAGATTTTTTTTCTTGAAAATCACTTTTTGCAAGGTATCCCGAATCGACATATGAATATCTTCTTTATTTATTTGACATGTTTTTGCACTGACTGCAAAAATGACTTTTTTAATTAGTATTTATGTCTTATTTTCAGTAAAAATACTTAAAAATTCTTAAATCAAGATGTATTTTCTTCATGACCAAATGACCTAAGAAAATAAGTCTAGTTTTTAAACAAACCATATCAAATTTAAGCGATTTTGTGCTTAAAACATGCACAAAAAAAATCTGGCAATGGAAAAAGAATTTTTTCTGCAGAATTTTTCTTGTATTAAGTAAATCCAAGAAAAAATTTCTTATTCTTTTGGCAGATTTTTTTTGCTTGTTTTAGCACAAATTAACTTTTTTTTGCAGTGTGTAAAGAAAGACAATCATATTTAGCCTACTTGTTCCAGTGAAAGCCTGTTATTCTGACTACAATAATGCTGCTGCAGAGAAAACTCTGCTCCGTGATTATCCGGTAAGAACAACAGATGGATCTAACAAGAATATCCACATTTTTACAAATAACATAGGCTGACTTGATACCTTATTGCTTACTGTGCAAAGTTACGAACTTAATTTAAGAGCACTTCACAAAGACGGAGCTATTGCTACTGTTTGCTGTTAAACATCAATGTGCAGATATCCGGTTAATTTGAATAGCATTTTTTCTATTTGAATTATTATTGCAAATTCAACAATTCTATCATTTGTGCACATCCCTATTTAACACCCGAGGACTGCTTTACTGGTTATGATTATGATAATTTAATACTCTTACATTTTATTTCCACTCCCTCTTGACTGACAGGAGCTCATAGGATGTAGAATTACGAGCCAGAGGAAACTATAAGGAAATGACCCGCTAAAGACATGACTGGATCATAGTCAAAAGTCTACAGCCGGGTTAAATACACCAACACAATACTGTATCCTTTATAACCCTACAGAAGGTTGTCTATTTCAGCTTGAATTAAGTAATAAGCACACTTTTCTGATTGAACAATGTACACACTACTTAAGGAAGTCGTGTTGTTTGCAGAAGCTGTATTTAACAAGTGTAACAAAATGCCGAAGTTTCAGTCACTCATCAACAGCTGAAACTATCATTTACACCACAGGAGGCCTGGGGGGACAGAAAGAGAGGAACTCTGTCCTGACAGGAGGAAGAAGAGAGAGGAAGGGAAAACAAGTAGATGGTCTCAGCACGTCTGGCCATTTGGCTGTCAAGCATTAAGTGGTAAAAGCTCATCCATCACATTCTGGCCTGGTCTTCCGCTCTACTTTATAATCGAGACAAAATCCTTAAGGGATGTGTTCAATCAATTATCAGAAACTGAAATGTTCACCCAAAATAGTTGGAAAACTGTGGGTGTGGACAAAGAATTATGATTATCAATGGCAACAGTTACCAAATTTATATCCCAGACAAGCCCCCACTTTGTTACAACCACAGCAAGATATAAGGTTTAAGAGGTGATATTTGGTTAATAATCCCACTTATCATCAAGAGCATTTATGCTTGACCAACCTAGAACCATCCACTAGAAAACTTGTTGCATTTTCCCAGAAACATGATCTTCACTGTGGAATAGCACCACAGGGCGGAGTACTTTCTGTCTCTTCTTTTAAAAGCAGTAATTTATAGCGTCTCCGGTAGGCAACTCTTCCCTTGATAACAAATACCTTCTCATTACAAAAGGAGGAGAGAGGGACAACGGGAAGGAGTGCGAGAGAGATAGTGGGGGAAGAGAGAACAGAGGTATTTTTACATGGCTGGAGGCTACAGACGACAGCTATTTCACACCTCCAGCTCTAGGGTAAATTCAAACCAACTTGGTTTATTTAAAGCCTTCACAGTCGGTCAGTGAAAAAGTCTACTCATTTCACAATGTTCTAACCATAATATAAGGCATTCAGAAGTCCCCTGAGACCACTTTATTTCCTAAATCTAAATAGGACTATGAAGTTACTAAATCCAGTTTTTGAAAGACACCAGCACTCACTCCACTGGAATGCTGCCAAGATACAAATTTTTTAGGGTTTCATTTCAGCTGGCATTTTTTCCTTCCGTTTATCCATTTTACTCTCAGCCTACGTGAGTGCTTGGGTTTTAAATAGCTTTTTTAGCATTGAGGCGTGAATATAGACAAGTCGTATCTATGTGTCAACTTATAATCACATATTAAAATGTAGCTCTTTTTAAAATGAGATATATTGTAGAAAACAGTATTTTCGCTCCTTTAAAATAAGAGTTTGACATACTATGTAAACATATTTGTAATTGCACCATGCAAGCCTCCTTCTGCTGTACAACTAAACCATTTATTAAAACCAATTTTACAAAGATAATAAAATGGTCATTCAAAAATCCTAATGATTTTGATTAAGTTAGCCAATTATAACAAAAATTCGTAAAAGGAATAGTAAAACTTGGTGAATGTTCAAAAAAATTATTATTTTGACTAACATTATAAGTGGAGTGTGCCACAAGTTTAGGATGCTGCTTTTTTAAAAAAGCACATGACTGGCACATCCCCAGCTGAAAGATGCTACAAAAGTGCTACAAAAAAATCGTACCTTCTTCTGGAGTTGCGGGTCTGCCCTGTGATTGAAGAGTCTGAGTAAGGAGCACTGAGATCAGCAGCAGCATGGTCTTCATCGTCATCATCATGATAAAAGATCCACTACATCTGAACTCTCCACCCAGCACTCCATAAACACAACTAGGACATCAGTACTGTGTGTGGGACAGATAAACAGAAACAAGAAAACAATTTTGTTTAATATTAAAAACTTTTACTATGTGACGCATGCTAGCAAATTTTAAAAAAAAACCTTCAAAACAATGTATGGTTTGTTGGAATCATAAAAAAAACATGACAGAGCTACACCTGTTTGAAATTGATAAAGTTCGAAAACAAAATCACTGCATCTATACCTTAAATTCACAGGTAAAACTAATAGATTTTGCATACACAAAGGTAAAAACAATATCTATGTGAAAAAAATATGTGTAAAACTTTTTCATTTCTTTTGTTGTTGACATTGAGACAGACAACTTTAAGATCTACTGTAATGCTAATCTAATATATTGTTACACATCAGACATTTTCCCCCAACAGTTTAAAAATCATTCACCTAAGACATAACAGATTATATCCGTGTAAATTATTGTCAAAACAGATATTTTTAAAATTTTAATTTTGTGTATGTGTATATATAGCGGTTGCGCGCTTGCGCATCTGTGTGCATGCTTTGAATTAGTGGTGCAACGGATCGCAGTTGATCCGTGATTCGTACGGATCACGACCCACGGTTCGGCTCGCATGTGATTCGCGGATTAATACGCAAATTTAAATAGGGAAAGTTTATCATTTGTAAGTGTTATAAAGGTTTGCAAATGTTAACATTCAAGTGATTTTAAACAGTTTAACTGCAAAACGGCGCTAAAGTGATCAGTTTACTTTACGCACAAACGCACGCGTGCGGTTGAATGCGTCCGGTCCAGCTCGAGTCAGACATAATCCTTCAAAGATCAGAACTCTTGATGTTTAAATTTCAGAGAGTTGCGCTACTCTCTCTCATACTGTAGTGTATTAAAATACATTTGGCTAATAGAGCAATGAAAAACAACGTAACGTTTTTATGTGGGACGACTGTAATGCTGCGCCGTCTGTAATTCGCCCTCTGTCTGTGTCTGTGCGCTCGTTTAAGGGGACTCGGTAGTGCACAAACAGAGAGATGCAGTCTGTGCACATTTGGTCTTAAAGAGACAGTAAGCTCAATTGACCTACTTAAGTCTGTGTCATTAATGTTAATCAAAGAACCCAAGACAAAGAGAAAATCACTTCTGAAGCTTTAAAAAAATAATAATTACATTTAATTAATACAATAAATGCAGTGTTATTATTCATTTGATTTCTGTAACTAATGATTTTAGACCTTACTTAATGTGCAACCTTGTTCTTTTTATAAATGTTTGTAATTTCTTGATTTGTTATTAGAATTTTCCCATACTTTTTTTTTGCTGATCCGAAAAATGATCCGATCCGTGCCTCAAAATCCGTAATGTGATCCGAACCGTGAGTTTTGTGATCCGTTGCACCCCTACTTTGAATCGATCAGTCAGCGTGAAGAAGAACGTTTTCATGTCTTGTCGCTTTAATAATTATTTTAACATCGATCAGGTCTCAAATTTTATCTCTCTTAATAACTAATTTAACATCAAGCAAGTCCTGCACTACTTTCTAAATCCTACATGTTTTAAAACCGAAACCTAAATGTCAGATGCACATATGGATGGACACACATCTTTGTATAGGTTAAACATGTAGTCACGTTTAAAGACTATTTAGAGCATTGGGATCGCTACACGAGGGCTTAATGCACTTATTTTTACAAAATTCAGAATAGTGATCGGCCATGTATTATTAGTGGAGATCGGCATTAATCGGATCATCCCTAGCTGTTAGGCCAAGCTTTCGATGTTGTCATTGAAAGGTTGGTTGTTTTTGGTCACATGACTTGCCATCACTTGCGGTTTCCAGCACTCTGTCTGTAAATAATGCAGAGAAAAATCGGCGAACATGGCAGCCACGTATCGGCAAATATCGGCCCAATATATCGGCCGGCCGATATATCGGTCTATCACTACTTTTGTCACACCAACATGATTCCATTATTACTTCTTGTAGATGCAGAGAAAGTTGAGGCATTAAGATTCTGATTAAGATATGAAACTGATATATTTCACACTGCACGTATAAGCAAATATTACCACAAACTTTCTACCATCAAAACCACAGCAAAGAAAAAGCATTTATTTTGCATTCACAAAATAATTTCACAGAAACCCCTGTTGATGCCTGATACACCGATCAGAGTTTTTAGTAAACAGCCTGATAAAACTCTTCTCCCACCATGAAGCTGAATCAAAAAATGTTGCTGTATAAGGCCAATAGTGGAACGCGTCCTTAAAAAATTCAAGGATTTTGACCCCAGTTTGACCATTACAATGTATGTGACATCCATTAGATGATTTATAAGGCCAGCATAATTGAACCAATAAAAAAGAACATTTTGTGTGAGTGAGTTTACATAAAACAAGCTTTGAACAAGCTAAATCCTTGTTTCAACCAAACGTTTGATTGAAGTAACAATAATGCACTGATGGCAAAATACGATAAATGTATATAGCAGGCTGCATAACCCTTGACAACCATCATAATTTTTGAACCGTTATATGGTAAACCTTGACGTCTGGGTCAATCTATCTGAAAAACTCCACCCGTTCACAGATATCTGTCAGCTCTGGTTTAGACCCCAGCGTGACCCCAACACACCATTTGTTCTTCTAGCTATCAGAACTCCTCCTTCAAACATCATTTACACATTTCAACACAAACCCCAAGACAAATGGATTGGTCTAAAGAGAGCAATGATTCACAATTTAACAAGCAGCATGTTTTTTTCTGTAGATTGTTTATCTCTGTTAGTCTCCGTCATGTGTTTATGTTTTTCTTTTACTGTTTATGTGCCAAACAGTGATGCAATGTAATAAACATCTAGCTTAGGGCCCATTACAGAATCACTGCATTCATACAATAATATTCTAAATATAATGAGAATTATAACTTCACATCCTTCAAACAAATCACTTTATATGTGAATTATGCTCATAGCCAAACACATCTCCATTGGGTAGATGTTTAATATGAACTAGATACATTCAACAGCTGATACTATTTGATTTACTAAGAGTACCTTGTTGAACCTTCATTTAAGAAGCATAAATGTTCCTAAAAAAATGAAAGTAGCCTTTTAAAGTTGTTGCTTAACACAAACTATACTGATTTTCCTGGTCCTATCGCATCCCCTTTCCTCTTTCCTGTTCATAATCGAATCAATAAAACTGGGAAAATATCACAAAACTAAGCTGAATAAACAATAGTTGTAATTATAACATAATTTATTCGCTAACAACTGGTAGTTCAATATTTATCCACATTTGGCAGCCAAATTTCAGTCTAATACTTTTAATACTTAAACTTTTGGGGAAAAACAAATCATTTCTTGATGAAAATAAATTCACCAATGCTTAGTTTAGTTTAAAACAACTTGGGTGAAATTATCTTAAATGTTTGAATATTAAAAAATAACCTTTTGTTGAAATAGTATTTCTAACTAACACAACGTTCCTCACTGTTTGAAAAAGGGAAGGATAAAGCGAGAGGGAGGGAGAGACCGGAATAAAAAGAAATAGATCCAGTCAAGTGGAAAGAAAAGTTAGTACCCTAATTAATGAACCCCAGCGTCTGATCTTTGGAGGGGAACGTGGCTAGAGATTGGAGCAGGCCCAGCTCATTACCGCTGCCTGCCTACTACTGGAGCGGAACATTCCAGAGAACACCATTGGTTTGTTTCGGAGACGGAACGCCTGACCTCACCCATTTCGGGATTGGTGGGAGCCACAACCAAAGTCAGCCCACCAAACCATGTGTCCCCAGACTGACACTCCATGGGGAGGCCATTAAGACGAGACTAATGAACTTTATCTACAAACCTCTCTTTTGCTGCTTTTTTCTTACCGCCCCTTGCAATTACTATTTCAAATCTCAAATGCTGCTCTAAACACATTACCCTCTATACTCTCCCTTTCCAAAACTTTCTTAATAAACCAAGATCGAGCAGAAGCCCCAGTCACTTTTAATCTGATGATGGAAATGTCATCATGCGATGCCGGACAGACACATAAAAACAAGGTAAAACTTTGGCGAGTAATGCAAGGCGGCCATTTTGTTACTTTGTCAAGAACGTTTAGATTGTGAATGCTTGGAGAAATGAAACGATCTACAGAAGTTTCATGTTAAAGCTCTCAGACATGTTTATAACCACAACTTTCCTTTAAAAAGCACTGGGTGATACTTGGCTGTGCCAGCCCAACCCTGTAAATTAGAAAGCACAGAATTCCTCCCCACCCCAAACCTTCAAAAACACACTTCCACCGGAAGAACACCCACGGCACAGTCCCAATATGTCTCCATCCAATTGCTTCCTTTCATTTTCAAACCACAGAACATAACATTGTACTGTAAAATATTCACCGCAAGACCATGCAACAATCAGAAATGTCTGACATTTTTACACACTTACGATAACCGTATCATATAGACCTATGTTTCACAGATCATCGAAAATATTTAAAATGCTGTATTACGCATGTCTGGCAAGCAGATGGCGCTGTAACTTTGTAAAGAAACACTACGTGCCTGCACACATACGCATTTTTCTACAGAGTGATAAATACAAACAATCAAGATGGCAAAAGCGACTTTGTTTAGATGGACGGTAGAGATGGGTGATAATTTGCATTCGATATTATGTGCATCTCGTCAGTAAAGCCGGTTTCTTGATTAGTAGTAAATCGCCATCAGCTGCTTTCAGATGGAGCGACATTTACTACACAAAGCTGTAGTTCAGTGACAAGCTGGACCATATCGCATCCATTTCGTAGGCAATACGTCCGTGATAGCTGATAATTAATGTGAAATTTCCCCGAAATTGCACGCACGCGCGCCACACGGCCGAAATGAGATAAAGACGTGGTCCGTCATGTCTGGAGGATAGCCAGTTGATAAAACATGTGTCCGTGAGAACTGTAGGTGGACTTATGTTTTGGGCTTATTTAAGCCTGTTATTGTATTAGTCTATAGTTCTTGCAAATTTAAAGGAAGTTAGCTGGTGATTTTGTTGTCTGCTAGCTAGGTTTCACGTGCCTGTTGATTAGATATAATTGTTGAGCGCTCTTGCTCACTTTATTCATGTGCATTATTTACATGCTACAGTAGTTACACTCCTTTAAGATAATATAATTAATAGTGGGAAATAATCAGTTTTCACCATTTTTGCGGCACCTATCATCATTCGCCTGACGTTCTACAACATCTGCTTTAGTTTGTGTTTATTAACCATTTAGTTTCACTTCATCAGGCAGCTATTCCCATTAGAGGTAAAACATTTAATTCATTAAAAATCTAGTATCTGTTCATTTTCTGTCATAGTTTCTTCAAAATTAAGTTTTATTTGAGTGTTTTAAATAAAACTATTTTAATTTTCATTGTGATACATATGCTCCGCCCCTTTAAATGTCACACCCTCTGCCCCGCCCACTCGCCCAACCCTACCACCTTAACTAACAGATTTTCTGTGGGAAACAATGTACAATTTACTTACATTTTTGCAATTCTTTCGTTTATAACACCGCTGTTGTCAAAAATTGGCTTTTTCAAACACAATTACGAACGTTTATGTTTCCAGGACCTGAAAAAGCTGTTTTCATGTAAACAAATAGCCAAAATGCATAAAAAGTTTTGGTTGAAAATCCTGTGGTGTAAACAGCCCCTTAGTGAGTAAATACAATCCATAAACTCAAACTATTCTAGAGTAAACTTCCTTACTGAAAATCATACTGTAACTTTATTAAGCTGTCACAGACTGTCACATGCTTCTCAGCGTACACCTTTACTTCAAACCAGCTGAACCACTGACCCGTTCAGACCGAGTAAATGTACAAACACCGGTCATATCCAGAGGGACCAGGGGCCATAATGATTTCCCCTCTAATTTAAGCAAATGATGTAATTATGGAAAACGACTGCATTTTTACAAGATCGGTTCCTTAGTGCAGTTTTTCAGTATTTTAGTAGCTGAAAATAATTAAAGAACTCCCTTGATAGAACATCGAAGAATAAACCCTAAACCTGCCAGATAAACTGAAAACGGGCATGCAAAGCAAACCCCTACAATTTCACGCAATGCACTAAGCTTTTGCCTGGGAGTAATTAGTTTCTAAATTGAAAGTCCAGATGCAAAACAAACCTAAACCACAAATATGGAAATCATGGATGAAATGGAAATGAACTATGATATGGATCTTTATTGGAAATATTATCTGCATATGTTCTGTAACTTACTTAACTACCTGTATTTCGCTCACACTGTACTGTATAACAAAAAGTCTCGGTCATGTCTGCACATGCAGTTGCCAGCCTGTGTGTCGCCATTCAGATGCTCAGCTCCCCCATCACGTCCCCAAAGCAAGTGAAAAGGTGTAAACTGTCCGCTAATGTCCTAATTTCAAATGACAATGGTCACTTAACAGCAGGAAAAGTTTTGGGAAGTTGAACTGGAAGGACTTTTGTGTTACTTCGGTAAACAATGAATAGAAAGTTCTAGACTTAAAATTATGTCTTTGCAGTGCTGGTTAAATTATCTAGTGACTGATGAAGGGGAAAAGAGGGGCTGACACAGTGTGACGGGTGCAGTAAAATATTGCCATGTAGAAATTAATACAACACAAGCCCTGGAACTGTACTGTACATTAGCTGCATTAGATTGTGTTGGATACATTTTGTATTAACATCTGGGAAAGGTATATCCTTTTGCTGCCAAAATATGGACTAAAATGATTTATTTCAGATGGAAAGTCTTTTCTCTTACAGGCATCTGAAATGCTCATGGGATTAAATGTGTCATTCATAATATTGTGTGACTTTTTATGTATTAGACTTCTGCCACAGGGCCACCCATGCCCATATAAGTATAGTTATGTTTTATTTCAGGAACATAAACAACTGCAAGAACAAACATGCAACAAACAAAGCTCAGGCACAGGGGCAAATTTTGCAACGACAACAATGTGGAAAGCCAGGGTATGAGCAAACTAAACTTAATTATTCTGGGTTCAGCTCAAGACTAAAAAAAAAACATATCATATATTGTAAAGTTACCAAACTGCTCAATAATGTCTCAAAAACTTAGTACAGAAATGATATTGGTTATCTAAAGGAGACTTTTAGCAAAGACTCATTTAAAATTGCCAAGATATGAAAACATGTTTTGAAAAACTTGTGCCACACCATGCGTTTAAAAAGCAAGCGATAATCGAGAACGCGCGTGGCGGTACAGGAACGCGCATTGATTCACGTATAGGCTCTCTCACATTTAGAGAATAAAAGTAAATGTTACTCAGTTCTTTCTTACTTTCTCGCGCGTGTCGTTATGTAAAAACAACTTAACGTTACAGTAACAACATATACAAGCTGCTTTAAAAAAAAAATCCCATTAAACCACTACAAATTAATTGCAAAAACATCGGTATGAGTATTATGGTTGAAAGAAATCTTTCTGACAGAAAAATAAAACAAGCAAAATATAAACATTGTGCTAGATTAGAAGAGTAAATAAGAAAACATCATATATTTTGGATATTTTGTGTAAACGTATAACTGTCTATATCTTTTTGGGGGAAAAATGATAAAATCGACAGGACATTTTGTTGTTAAAAAAAGCAAACATGTTTAGCCTACAAGACAGACTCCATTTACAGCGTTCAAAGACGTTAACGTTACTCACCTTGTCCTTTCTGAAGTAAATCCTTTCTTAAAAAGACTCAATCCCAAATTAGATTTAGAAGTTCGTAAAAAAACACTTCCAGAAAGTCAATGGAAGAAACTCCACATTTCTCCCTTAGTCGTAATATTTTGTTTTAGGATGTTTTAACAAACTGTTTTTTTTTTCAACTCGCTCGAGAATCGTTTGAAATCAGTGAATACACTCAGCGGAGGCGCGTGCTTGAAGATCTCGTGAAGATTTCGCACAGGTATTTAGTTCACGGCTTACTTACGGAATCAACAAGCGATGTTTCGACCTGTTTTGTCCAGTTTTTCCTAAAAATCCCATCTGTATGGTTTTTGTTTGTGTCCATGCGAAAAGATCAGGGGGGAAACTTTTACTCCGCTCGCTACTTCGGTCGGCAATCCGTGCAAGTCACAAATGTATGGCAAAACGTTCTTGTGGTAACCTACTCGAGTCGCAGTTCCCTCTATGGTAGAACTTGTTTCCCAAAATTAACTTTATAATCTTTTTTGTCTGGTGTGTGAGTAGTCCGTGTCGTCGGCCTCCCCCAGCACTTCAGAGGATACAGCGAGATTCCGCACTCATGGATGGAGGATTGTGAGTAATCTCACACACACACACACATTGACATCACTGACTCCCCCTCCATCACTAACACCTCAGTACTACCAAACAGCTTACCCGGTGCATTCTGGGATTGTAGTTTCTCTAACACTGAACCCCGTCCTTTGCAGTTTTGAAAAAAACTTAAAGTCGTCACCTGTCTTAAAAATAAAGGTTCATAAAAGGTTTGTGAATAGAAGAACCATTTTGGTTTTCCAAAGAACCTTTTAAGTTAACGTTTTTTAAAAGAACAAATTTGTTTTACCTTTTAATAGTTGAAAGAGTCTTTATTTTTAACTAAAGAGAACAGTTTGTGCAGCAAAAAGCTTCTGTGGATGTTAAAGGTTCCTTGTGGCACCACACAGCCTTTACTGTATAAATGCTTTTCTGAAAGAACATGCAATATCAAAACAATAACATTTTTACATATGACATAAGTGTATTCCAATGGTTAATCCTAATATCTATAAAACAGGATGGTCAGTAATATGTTGACATCTAAGCTACATAATGGAATTTATGGATAGCAAATAAGATAAACATGAAATAATTAAATTAACTTCACCAAAAACGTATTGACTTGGCAAATAGTGCTTAATCAATAGATACAATACAATGATAAACTCTATAATTTCTTGTTTTTAATATTTAATTAACCTCAATTGGTCCTTGGAGTCTATATGACCCCAGTCGACATTTCATTATTTAAAAAAGTGATTCCCTTCATCTCAGAGATATAAAATGTTGTGACTTTTCCTTAAAGGGACACTTCACCCATTTGCATTAAGCTGTGTATAGAAACCCAGTCATGTTTTTGAATGGTCATGCATCATTCCCTCTGAGACAGGAGAAATACAGATTTCAGTGTTGCACTTCCTTCTTTCAATGATGTAAAAATCATAATTTTGCATCATTGAAAGAAGGAAGTCCTATATCTGTGTAGAGGGGGTGAGACTACAAACACTTCTTTTTGCGGTCAAATAGGCACTAAATTCGAAATGTATGTTACATTTTGACTACAAATATGATCCACTTTTAATAAAGATTAATGTTTCCCCGGGTGAAATGCTCATTTAATAATATATCTATACATACACCAAAAAACTGAACTTGATTTGGTTGTTCTGAAGGTATGTAAAAAAAAATATTAATCTGGTCCGTGGGGTAAATATGACCCCAATTGAAAATGAATAGGAAATGCAAAAAATCCATTTGTCAAAAAAATATATAAATCCAGCATAAATCTGAAAATTCCCACACAGAAATGAACGCCTGGTACTTGTGCACAAATGCAATGTTAAAACATATGCTCATACAAACACTTACATTCAGTCAAATTTCTGTGGCATGAGGTGAAGCATTGAGTTGACAAGGTGGCAATAAGTTTCCTGGGGTATCTGGTACAATAATGTCAGTAGGTCCTTCAGTTCCTGCATATTGCGGGTGGTGATGTACTGCAAACCTGCTATTCCAAGTCGACCAACAAATGTTCAATGTGGTTCATGTCAGGTGAATTTGGAGGCCAGAAATTCACTGTCATGTTCTTAAAACCACTCCTTGATGATTCTGACAGTGTTGCATGCCAGATTATTCTGGTGCTAATGGTCAACACTGGCACAGTTGCCATGAATGGGTGAACTTGGTCCACAATGATAGTCAGCTGCAGTCAGAGCCGATCCTGGCCTTCTGGGGGCCTAAGCAACTTTGTGAGGGGGCCCTGTCATCGCGTTCATAAAAAAATATTCACTGTCTCTGCTTAAATGGAGCTATAAACAAAATGTTAATTAAAACACGTATTATCTTATAGCTGTAGACTTAGAAAACAAGGTCTACTGCCAAATATATTATTTTTTAAGAGATGTAGAACATCAGGGAAACAAATTTAAAATTATCAACAAAATAAAACCAAAATAGTTGTCAGATTAACAAAGGCATGATTAGATTCCACAGATAAACATACCAAAATAAATAAATCATTCTCTATGCAAACATTAGACATAATATGCATTGTTTTAAAATGCTAACAGGAGTCACACAACATCTTGCATGAATAAATGTGTTTATTTTTTTAACATGTATGAAAGTGTGTGTACAAGCATTTCTAACAAAACACACTGGACTAAAACTGCAGTGTTTGATATAAATCCATTGCATGGTCAGTTTAGACTAAATAGGAATATAAAATATTAATGTGCTCTTAATCTTTTTATTTCACCTTCACGGCGCTTGTCTTTCCTGCTCCGGACGAATAGCTTTAAACCGTATCCAAATGAAGACGCATGTCGATAGGCGCGTCAACCACATGCGTAACTGCATAGATGGACTGACAACTAAAATGAATATATCGTGAGATCAGACTCTTTGTTAGAATTTTGAATGGCTCTCGCGGCACAATGATGTCACTCGCAGGCTGGTCTGTGCAGCGCTGCATGAAGTTAAGAACAAGGGGGCCCCCTAGTGGTGCGGGGCCCTACGCAGCTCGCGTAGCCTGCGTATAGGGACGATCGGCTCTGGCTGCAGTTAAGATAATAGGGCCAAAAGTGTCCCAAGAAAGTATTACCAGCCTGTGTCCGCCCAACAGATCATCCAGGTGCCATAGCCTATGTTGCTAATCGGCATATCTACCATCAATGTGATGCACCAGGAACCAAGGTCACTTTCTTCCAACCATCCACGGCCCAATCATTGATCTTGTGCCCATTTCATGCATTGTTGGCAATGGTGTGCCATTATCATAAGGACCTGGCTTGGACTACGCATGCGCAGAAGTTTGCGATAAACTGTGACACATTGCCCTGGTCAACACTGTTGTAGCTGCTGGTGATTTGTCACACTGTGGCCCTGCGGTCGCTGTGAATAATGGGCGACAGTCATGGACAGGCATTCAGATGACATGCAGCTGGATGCTGGATTGTCATTTGGACATCTGTGCACCACTTTTGATATGTACTCCCTAAAATGGCAAGTGAACAACCCACGAGGCGCACCGTTTATGAGATTGAAGTTCTAAGGTTCTGTGCCATCACAATTTGTCCTCTATTAAAATCTGAACACTAGCTTTTTCAATACTGCCACCAAACACTTGACTGACCAAAAAAATGGTCCTTGGGTGGTATACATACGTCTCTATGAACTGCAGCTGTGCCATTGTTTGGTTGTCAGGTCTGCTCATTACTCTAGGATGGGGGTGGTCATAATGTAATGCTTATTAATACAATAACATTATAAACTTTAAAATACATACAATAACATACTAGATAAAGATGGGATAGTATTGTAAACACTGAAAAGTACCTTATAAAGAGGATGAGTGATTAGGTTTGTCTACAGATAAAGCTGTTCTGTTTATTCTTTTTGTGTGCATCAACAATGTCCACACACCCCTGACATGACCTGTGTTTGCTTAGTAAAGGTGTCCACAGCAAAGTTAAGAGCCTGCACATTTATTATCTCAACAGCAGGAAAAGGTTCAGTCAAGCTTCAGATAGCGTCTCCTAATTTAACTACCATTAGTACAGGGAACTATAGTATAGAAACCCCCCAGAAGTTTCTGCTTATGACATGTTTATTTGTTATTGTATTTAAAAGTATACACGTCTGAGGTATACCTTTCTAGGAAAGAACCAGTTTCCCCTCAAATTCCATTTGAACATTGTTTACTTGTTTGCCAGCTTTGTGTTCATAGTTGTAAGGTTTCCCTGCGGGGCTCGAGGCGACAGTTTTCTCTCTACTAAAACCTTTATTGACCCAATTTGCTCTCCAAACAACAGCGAAGTCCATGGGAGCGACAGCAGGCGCCTCTGCAATGTGTAATACACCGCTCATGTTCCAAAAGCACCTAAGGACTAATGTTTCTTTCCTTTTGACACTGCGTTTTATTGAAACATCAGTTACTTTAACATTGTTATTATTATTTGCACAATAACAGAGAGTTTACTCATGGCCAACTCCATTTATGTAAGACCAGATGATGCTTCCCTAAAACAAGGAAATGGTTTTTATTTCAGAATGGCTAAGATTAGGGAATAAATCTAACTAATTGTTTGTTACCCCCCCCCCCCCATTCTTTAGGCAAGCAGGCAGCTGAATCTGAAAGGGTCCCATTGACCTCCTAAAGGGGGCTTATCACCAAATACAGCAATGAATGAAGGTGGCAATGAGGTGTGAACCAGCCTCAGTGAGACTAATGAGGGGAAGTGCAGAGACAGGCGTAGATAGAGGGAGAATGGTCAAAACACTAAAGAACAACTAAAGTAAAAACAAGATAACTAGTGTCCAGTAAAGACAAGGGCAATATCTGCAAGAACTAATACTTGACTTACTGTTTCAAATGTTTTGACTCTCTAGTCCATCACAACATGATATAGAGCACACAAAGGAAAAATATCCATATTGCAATCCATATGCATTCATTGTGTTATCACAGCTGTCATATATTTCTCAAACTCTTTGATGGTCAGAGTGAGCACATTGCAGCTTCGTCTTTGATATGTCACCGGCGCTAAACAACATTTGCCTGCTAAGTGATGCTGGCGTTTCTTCAATTGAATCTACAAATCATCTTGACTGTCAGCAAGAGAAGCTGTTTGTGAATAATATCCTCTCTCTAAAGTAAAATATGGTTCGCTGTGATCGTCCTTTATTCTTCACAGCACAGATAACCTTCTCCTACATTGCGGTGTAAGTTATTTTCTGTAGAAAACCGATGATATAGCTTCTGATTCGTTCAATATGTTTAAGATCCTTTTAAATGAATCCAAGCTTCACAGCTTTTTAGCAAAATCAATTTGGATTATTGATCACGGCACCAGGCAATCCATTTAAAAGCAAAAGCTTGTCTGTTCTCACCTCATCTTTTCAATGTGATAATTACTGACGATTTTTATATTTAGAGAGTTTAGCAAGGTCAGTGAGAGTTAGCATGTTATCGAAATCCCTTTTCACACAGAGATTACAGAAAATGCACGGGAAATGTATCCGAGGGATCGTTTGATTTTTGGTTCATTCACATTGCCAATGATTTTCTGGAATCTGTGCGTGCATTCACACACATACCATAAAGATCCCGTAACAAACCTGCACTTGTTCGTTTTTTTCCACAGCGTCTGAAGTTTGCTGATTATCCGTGATTTCTTTCTCCAGATAACACTGTGGTGCATTTTTGTTTATGACAAATCATAAGGAGCGTGTGATGCGCTGTTCTATCATGCTGGTGAATGAGCTTCAGCCTGATAGTGACAAGCTCCATGATCTCTGCTTCAGTCCAGTTTGCAGACATTTCTTGTTGCGAATGTTGATCTGCGTTTAAATCCCTGTGTCAAAGAGCTGAACCATAACTTCTTATTCCAATGACATGTGCATCCTCACTATGGTACCCTATGGCTTTCCCTGAATGTTACGGCAATGTTACTAGGTACTCTGTGTGAATGGGGCAGGGTTTCCCGCAGCATTTTGCAGTTCGGGCGGCCCGCCTAAGCTGGGAAACTGTACCGCCTTAACTAGTTTATCCAAAATAATAATAATTTGCTGCACAAAAGGCCATCAAGTGCATCTCGGAGAATAGCACGGACACGCTTCACACCGCGAGCGAGGACGCACCGCCACATGGCCGAAAGGAGAAAGACGTGGTACATTGCACACATAGGTCGAACATTTGTGCACTACAGCACTGCAAAAAATTACTTTCTTACATAGTATTTTTGTCTTGTGTTCAGTAAAAATATCAAAAAATGCTTAAATTAAGATGTATTTTGACCTAGGAAAACAAGTGTAGTTTTTAGACAAAAATAATAATAAAATATAAGCGAAATTGTGCTTAAAACAAGCAAAAAAATAAAAGAAAATCTTCCAATGGAATAAGAAAATTTTTCTTGAATTAAGTGTTTATAACTAGACTTTTTTGTCCTAGGTCATTTTGCTCATCAAGAAAATACATCTTAATTCAAATTTTTAAAGATATTTTTACTGAAAACAAGACGAAAAATACTAAATAAGAAAGTAATTTTTTGCAGAGAGGAGAATGTAGTATGTAGCCAAGGAGATGCAAAGCATTTTGTCGCAATTTTGACGCACCGTTTTTTTGTCAAAATTTTGTCAAATATCTGCATACACACCTACGAGTCAAATCAACTTTGCAAGGCATTGCATTTGACCGTGCGCGTACATTTGTTTAAAAAAATAAACTATACTCCGGGCTTTAGGTGGACATAATAAGCTACTGAATATATACAATCACAAAAATATTTTTTTTTTACAGTTCTTTTTCACAGATAGCAATGAAATTAAATGGAGAGCACATGGAGACTTTTGACTTAATCTGTTTTATGAGAAAAGATATCACATGTCTTCCAAGTGCACGTTATTTATTCATATTCATTTTACAGCTCTGTGTGCTTATTATATTTCAACAATCAAGAGGCATTAAATCTAAGAGATTAAATCTCCTACGACAACTTGGAGTGTTATATATCATCAAGGCTAAAGTTGATTGTTTATGCGTTTGTTTATGTCTTGTAACGTAATCGTAAAGTATAAACTGTAAACCCTTATGGGAATGCTATGGCTAAATGGTTGTAATGTGGTTGCAATACAGTTGTTAAGGTGTTAGGATGTTTTAGGTGGTTGCTAGAGCATTGCTTAAGTGGTTGCTGGCTTGTGTCTTTCCTCAATGTATAGGATTTGTATGCCAGTTTTATTGTCTGCTTGGCAAAAATCTGATTATTTAGAAAAGTAATAGCATATTCTTTTTCAACATGGCACATAATTCAAGGTACCATTCATCTTGTAGGAAAAAATGTATTACTTGAAGTTATGGATATTCATTAGTATGAGTGATAGTGTTAGTAGGGTTGCCAACTTTGTCACTCTGAAATATGGGTGGGATTTTGATATCATCTGCCTCTCTGTTCTTGTGGCGCCATGAAGTCAAACAAGTCTGCTGTATCAGTCACTGGTTAGATCAGTGCAGCAGTCTAAAAAACGGTCCGTGGGAGGTCCCGTACGGGACAAATCAATTAAGTCCAAAATACGGGACCTCCCGACTAATATGAGACTGTTGACAACCCTAAGTGTTAGTGATGCTTGCCTAAGCCAACACCACAAATTTATGACAATCTAAACGCCCAATTATACTTTCTTTTTGCGTCCAGAGCAACTAGCTTAATGTGCTTTGAGAGATCCAGCTGCAGTGGATCATAGTAACACCGTAGCCAAACACCACAAAGCATTTCAAACGGCCCACAGATATTCCTCAGATCCTGACATGCGTTTAACCCTGCATGCATGTGGAACACACGTGCAGTTCAGTTCTCGTTTACCCAAGTCACACTAAACACTCACATGAGACCATCATGAGCTCATTTGCTTAAGCGCAGCATATCGCTGTGTGTTTTATGTGGATGAAGTGAATCATAAAAGTATGTTTGTCTTTCATAACGTTAAAGTGAGACTGTTGCGTTTGCAGTGGGTTTGTGATTGCTGATGATGTCATTTTGAAGCGTCGATTTTTGAACTCTATAATGTAAAGTGTGGACGTCGTATGGATTTGGTATTTGGAGTCACAGAAGCTACTTATATGTAAATGAATTGCCAAACTAAAAAAAAACTTAATTATTTTAGTTAAAAACAGTTTAGTGTCAACACTCCCTACATTGACACACTTAACTGAAAGGAATACCACAGCCAAATATTAAAATGACTCCATGATTTACTCACCCTCAAGCAATCGAGATACATTTTATCTTTCAGACGAACACATTTTTAGTTATTTTAGTAAATGTCCTTGCTCTTTCAAGCTATTTAATGCTAGAAAACAGGGATCAATGAACAACTTCTGACTTTGAAGCCCAAAAAATTGCATTCATCCTTCACAGAAGTAATCCACACTGCTCCAAGGGGCTACTAAAGGTCATTTGCAGGTAATCGATGCAATTTTGTAAGAAAATATCCACATTTCAAATGCCATCTTGGACTTACGTGAGTTTTAGGGCCCTATTTTAACGATCTAAGCGCATTGCGCCCAGCGCACGGTCTAAATGGGCGTGTCCGAATCCACTTTTGCTAATTTAAGGACGGGAAGAATGGTTTGTGCGCCGAGCGCACGGTCGAAAAGGGTTGGTCCTATTCTCCTAATGAGTAATGGGAGTGTTTTGGGGGTAACATGTAATAAACCAATGAGAGTCTCAGCTCTGATCCCCTTTAAAAGCCAGTTGCGCTGGTGCTATGTGGTATTGGTTTATTACTACTAACATACCCTTGGCTATGTATATTGTGTTGGACTTGATGAGACTATTTGCAGTGCACTTATGTATTGCTGTCTTATGTTGCCATAATTGCTTCTATTGTTTACCTCACTTGTAAGTCGCTTTGGACAAAAGCGTCTGCTAAATGACTAAATGTAAATGTAAATGTAAATGCTATGTCTAATCCCTATTTAGATGACGGACTTTGTAAACTGAAAAACTAAGCGGAGGAAGAAGATCCCCAGTTAATGTTAAATAATTGTGTTGGTTTTCACTTGAAATTGTTATTTTTTGGATTAAAACCTTTAAAACCCGTTTTCTTTTAGTCATGGAGGTAAAAAAGCAGGCTTTTAATTGCTGTAAATGTATGGCTATCCAATATCATCAAAAAATAATTTACAAGTCAAGTATGTAAGAAAAGGTTTGTACTCTTAAAATACTTTATTTGTATCAAACAGGAGATAAAGAATTTACAAACGGGGCGTAAAGCCGAAACGTTTCAGCACCCGGACAGCGCCATGAGTTTTTTTAAAGCATTACTTAAAAGTGTTTCTCATCCCACCATATCCACACGTGCAGAGTCATCATATACAATAAATCCGTAGGGTAGCATTTAAAAAACATTTAAAAACAGATGCATTTGTTTAAAGCAAAGCATTTATTTACTTACCAGGCTGCAGGGTGAAACAGCTCTTTATGCCTTCTAATGTCTCATAATCGGTCCTCATTTATGTCCAAGAGACTCAATAATAATCTTTTACATTTGAATGCTTTACTTTTTCATATTTAAATATACAAAAACACTATTGCGCCATAGACTTTAGAGCAGGTTTTAGTTGTTCAATGGCGTAGTCTATTTGAGTTGCCTCAAAATAGCAACGCGCCAACAATGCGCCTGAACACACCTCGTTTTCAGATCAGAACGCCCATGGGTGCAAAAATGGGCGCACATGCATTTGCTATTTAAACAACGTGGCGCTAAACGTGAAAATGATCATTGCGCCAGGTTGAAAGTAGCAAAAGACACTTGCGTTGAGCATTGCGCCGCATTGTGATGGGTGTATGATAGAGCCCTAAGTCTAGTGAGCATTGATTGCCATAAGTACATTGCGCAGTGAATCGCGTTAAGTCCAATATGGCATCATTACCAGAAGCTAGTTATTATAGTTTATAAAGTTTGAAATCTTGATACAAAATTGCATTGATTACCCAAAGAAGACCATTATTAACCCCTTGGAGCCATGTGGATTACTTCTGTGAAGGATGAATGCACTTTTTGGGGGTTTAAAGTCAAAATATGTTCCCTGTTTCCTATAAAGCTTGCCTGGAATATCTCTTTAAGTGGATAGCATGTGTTGTTTTTTATGGTTTAGAAAAATATCTCCTCTTAAATCTGGAAGTATAGTTCGTTTTCTTACATGAGCGTAAGCCCACAGTCGACATACAGCCTCGCAAAGCATTGTTCGTTTGACGCGTACACAGGTGCTGGACACATGCGCACTGCGACAAATTGCAATACCTCCCCTGGCTTACATATTCCTGTATGCGCAACCTGCACATACAAAGTATGCATGGTTACTAAAATCCCGAAATTGTGATGACAAAATCTTCGCAACATGCACTGTACACTCACAAAAGGTTCTTTGTGGCGAAAAATGGTATGAAAGAATGTTACCTTTTAAAAAGGTCCTATTATGTACCATTTGGTAAAGATATGTACCTTTGAGGAACCAGTGCAGGTACAAAAGTTTACTTTTTGAAAAGGTACTGCATCAGTGACAACGTTTGTACCTTCTTGTACCTTTTATCTGAGAGTGTATGGCATCGCTGTGAAGAACCATTCAAGCACCTTTATTTTTAAGACCGTTCTTCTATTGCATGGTGTATCATTCTTATTTTTAGTGTATGTGTGTTTATAGTGTAGGTCAACAGACAGCTGGGAACTGAGGAGCTTTAAACAGCGCACGCATACAAGCCACCATAAAAAGCAATAAAAACGAAGGCTTTGTGTTATTGGAGGTTTATATAAACTCCGCACAGACGTTTAATCATTGACCGTTTCCCAGGACCTCCGCATATCCTGGTTGTATTAGAAACACACGACGCTATACCAACAGCACTCACCCGTTCCTACAATCTCGGTCAAATGACAGTCAGAATTTTTGCATAGGGCAAATAAGACAGACGTCTTTGTCTTTTCAGTAACAAACACCTGGCACTAAACACCTATACAACTATTTCCCTTTAAAACACAGGCTGTTGAATTCTGCTTTGCTTCACAAAGAGGTGCATCCTCCGAGCACGTATGCCTCCGCCCTCTTTTTTCAGCATAAGGAAATTCTGCAGGCACCAGTTAAGACAGAAACCCTCTCATCCGTGGAGAGGGTAAAAAGAAAAACCCACACAGTGTCATGAGCCGGAGCTAAGAGGAGAAAAACCCCATCTGAACAATAGAACCGCGGGATTGCGTTTGCATAAACATTTTCATAGTCCCTAACTGCTCCCATGTCGTCTCTCATCTTGTCCTGAGAAAGTTACTGCTAAGAAGGTCCAGGATATCACTGTTATATATAGGGTTAAATGTGTTTTTGGAGTTGTAAGGGTTTGGGTGGTGATGTAACTTGTGTCAAAGCAACGCAAGGAACCACCTCCACTTGTGATAAAGCTCATGCACCTGTCAACGCGCCATTGTGCCCTCCATCAGCCTTTCTGTGTCTTTCCGGAGAGTTCCTCCGTGGCTTTGTTGGAGACAGATTGAGCGGCTCATTGAATGAGTGCGTGTGTTTGGGGGTAGGGTGTTTGCTGGGGGACAGATTTGTCTCCAGAACTGAGCTAAATCTGACAAATCCTGTCTTTGGAGAGATTTGGGGACATCCTCATTTGAAACCTGATTCTTAAATAAATAAATCATGAATGAACCTTTTTGTTAGGGGTTAGAGGTTGTCTGCATTGAGTCGGTATCTTGGTACACTAACAATAGACGTGTGTAAAAGTTTAACTTTAATTTTGTGAAAATGTCCTTACAAATATGTGACCCTGTCTGTGAAACTTAGGTTAAATAAAGGATGAGAGATCTGGAGCAAAGTTTACTATCATATTTGATATATTATAGATATTAAGGTTATATTTTCACAGAATGATCTTGTAGGATGATTTAATGTAGAAAATAATACATATTAAATTACAAAAAAAAAATTCACAGGCAGGGTCACATAGTAATACATTCAAAACACAAAAGGACTTGTGATGAAGTTTTCCTTATTAATTCATAAATCTTGTGCTATTGGCAGGATTTTATGTGGCTTTATCTTTATATTAAACGCATTGCATTCATGCTGGGTACTTTCTTATAGTTTCATTTTAGTGGTGTGCATGAAAGAAAAAAGGAAAAAGAAACTAAAAGAATAAAGAAAGGTCAGATTATTTATTGAACACAGATTGCAGCCTTTTAAAATAAATGTGGATTTTCCAATCAGACAAGAAATCCTTTTAATAACACCAGGCTTAGACGTGCAGGCTTAGACAGGATCTTAAACATCACACATTAATGCACAGGGTGTGGGTTCCTCTCTGCAATTTTAGCACGAAGAAAATGACAGGGGAGGCTTTCACAGAATTTCCCCCGGCAGAATATTTTTAAAACAGAAGAGGACAAAAATGAAAAGCTTAGATGTTGTCTACATGAGCGCATAGCTGGCCAGCTGGCCGTAACCCGTGGAAGTTGGTTGTTCGATTTGTGAATACGAGAGGTTTTTGTTTTTACAGTTGGCAACAGTGAGGTTATGTTGAATAGGCTTAAATGTGTTGTGGCACGTCTAGAGATTAGATCCACAGTGCAATGTCTGGCTGATTTCAATGAGGGGTGAATATCTTTCAACGTCTGGAGGTGAATCTATTAGACAGTTGTGGCACTTATGAATGTGGTTTTTCGGTGCAAACCTTGCTTTTCACCGACTACACGCTAAAAAATGCTGGGTTATTTGGGTCAAAATGTGACAAGCCCAGCTGTTTGGTTGAATGAACCTAGAAAATGAGTTAAAACAACCCAGGGTTGAAATAACCTAGCATAGGTTAAAGAAAAGTTTTTTAGTATAACCCTGATAGCAGACAATTGAACCCGAGATGCACGGATCTGGTGCAGATCCAGCCCAGAGTCATCTGCTGTCTAGGAAGTGCCGGCAGTGCAGGTGAACCATACACTAAATGTGCTGATGTGAACGTTTATATGCTGTATTTTTACCGTTCTATTTAAATGAGGTTCATTATAGTGTGCTGTTTTTATAATGCTTGTTGCTATCCGCCCAGTACAGATAACATCAGCTACATTCCTCTGTTGCTCAGCGTTGAATTTATACATGAGCATTATGATTGGTCAGATATCAAAGGGGTCTTTAGCATTTTAAAGAGTTGATTCGGGTACCTGGATTTTAGTGGTGGAGTGATGCAATGCATCCCCGGTAAAGCATGCCAGACTGCGGTACTTTGCTGTATCTTCCACAAGCAGTACAGACATGTGGCTGTTGATTTGCATAAATCCTGTAGTGATTCAGGAGCTTAAACATCACAGGCAGCATCAGGCAGTTCAAATGCAATTTTTTCTTAGTGAATTAGATAGATTTCATTTTGGTAATGCATATCAAAGAAGACAATTCATATTTTTCATCTGGAGGAGGATTCAGTCATTCCTCATTTAGTAATACAAATCATTTTGTGATGCTTTTGAGCGTATTAGATTACTTTAATCAATAACAACAGACTCGATGTACTGATCTAAAAATTTTACGTCTCTGACTCTTTAACCAGAAAGCCTGAGCTTAGATTTGAGCACATCAGCACCAAAATATGAAAACTGTACCCATGGGTTTTCCCGGTATATAATTGTAGTCTCCAAGATGATGTTATCTCCTCTGGCAGGACCACATCTTCCTGTGCTGAGATATGATCCTCCTCTCGTGACCTGAAATGAGCCCGGAGATGCTGATGTTCAGCACATACCAGTGTGCCAAAATGATGGCTTATAAGTGGGATGTATTTCAAACTTTGCTCAGCGCAGATTCCTGTCCAGCCTTGCAGCTGCTGTTGCAAACTGTGCAGCTCCCAGCTGAGTTGGTTGAAAAAAAAAATTCAAACTAATATATATTTATGCAGTGCAAAAAATGACTTTCTTGTTTATATATTAATCTTGTTAAATATTTTTGTCTGTTTTTAGTACAAATATCTAAAAATTCTTCAATCAAAATGCATTTTCTTGATGAGCAAAATGACCCAAGAAAATAAGACAAAAATATATACATTTTAGGTGAATGTGTGCTTAAAACAAGCAAAATAAATAAATAAATCTGCCAAGGGGATAAGATAAAAATATTTTTTACTTTTATTTAACACCTAATTCAAGAAAAAAATAAAACAATTTTTTTACCCAATTGGCAGATTTCTTTTGCTTGTTTTAAACACAAATTCACTTAAATTTAATTTTTTTTGTCTAAAATCTAGACTTACTAAAATCACACTGTAAAAAATTCTTGAAATGAATTGTAAATCGGAGTTAATAAAACAAAAAAACGAAACAGAAAATTGATGGCAGCAAAGAGTTTTTTACAGTGCAAGAAATAGATCTCAATTTAAGAATTTTTGTACTTAAATTGTACAAGAGATTTGTACTAAACACAAGACAAAAATACTAAAAGTCATTTTAGCAGTGTAGGAGTAAATTGGATGTCAAGTGCAATGGGACAATTTTGGAATTTTGGTCCATATAAAAGTGCATATTAGTACCTTAAAGCAGTGGTTCTCAAATTGGGGGCCGAGATGGTGCCAGGGGGCCCCCGTTTTATATGACATTTTATAAAATATATTCATTTATCATGAATTCTGTGTAATTAAACCTAAAAAAATAAGGCCACTAACCAATAGCACTATTTTGTATAATTTTATGTTTTGTTAATTAAATTGTTAAGTTATAGAACTGTTTTTGTCATACATTTTCTTTGGGGGGGCCGCTAAGGAGGGCATCATATACAAGGGGGGCCACACGTGAAAAAGTTTGAGAACCACTGCCTTAAAGGTATGTTGGTCCTTTGTAGCTAAATAGTTCATATTAGGACATTTTTAAAGGGTACTGCACCAGTGATAGCTAGAGACCATTTTTTAACTATTTTTTTTCTGACAGTGTAGAAAGAAGCAATATCGTAAAAGTCCATAAAGTGTTAAGTTTAGATGTATGCAAATGTGTGATTAAAAAGAATAAAAATGTTTTTATCAATTGTGCCTTTCATAAAATTCATTTTTATCACAAGAAAATAGTGCAAAGCATTAAAAATAGCATTTATTAATGTTAATAAAACGTCGTCTAGGCTTATATATAAATGGGAAACGTGTAGTGTCTTAATAAATATATGCTATACTGTATTGTAGAAACAACCACACAAGAACATTTAAAGGGGACATTTCACAAGACTTTTTAAAAATGTCAAATAAAACTTTGGTGTTCCCAGAGTAAAATTTTTGCTCAAAATAATATATAGATAATTTATTATAACATGTTAAAATTGGCATTTTGTAGGTGTGAACAAAAATGTGCCGTTTTGGGTGTGTCCTGTCAGCTGCAATTGAGTTGATTTTTGCACTTAATGGCAGTGCCGTGGTTGGATAATGCAGATTAAGGGGCGGTATTATCCTTTTCTGACATCTCAAGAGGAGCCAAATTTCAATGATCTGTTTTTTCACATGCTTGCAGAGATTGGTTTACCAAAACTTAGTTACTGGGTTTTCAGATTTTCTAGGTTGACAGAAGCACTGGGGACCCAATCATAACACTTAAACATGAAAAAGTCCACTTTAAACAGGTGTGAAACTCCAAAAAGTTGGTTTGCATCATATACATAAAAGCAAACCTGTCTGTTCTAAGTGTGTTTTAAAGGTCATTTATTAGTAAAGGTGTATCTTCCTGTTTAACTCGTGTAGTGTGGCGGTATCTCTGGAATTCATTTGTATTTGTGAATACAAGTTGTGAATGAAAAAACAGCTGCTATAGTGAAACTAGTGTTGTTTTCTCTGTTTAATACCTCTATTCTGCTCTCTCTTTCACCTGTCATTCAATTCTGTTTCCTGACATCTGAACAAACAAGATAGTCGGGTGTGAACACATTAAAAAGTGTAGATTGTTGGTGCCAAAGGGCCGACTGCTTTTTGTTAACAAACAAACCAAACTGAAAAAATGAGGGCGTGGAATTTGAATATAGCAATTTCATGCTGCCCTTAACTATGCAAAACTATTAAATCATGCATGCTCACATATGAGACTCATTTGAGCTCTTGGTTGAAATGTGTTTGAAAAGACTGAAAGTATTTGGAAAAGAAAAGTCAAATTAACTCAATGGTTTGAGGAATGAATGTTTAAGGGTTACGGCGGGAAAATGACTTTGTTAATCAGGTAAAGATGGTGAATACAAAGTAATATTGTGGGTTTTTTCCTTTTCTTCTTGCAGATTTATCCTGTTTTGAAGGGCTAAAGTAAGTCTTTTGTCAAGTCTGCAGTCTATGAATGTATGTCATTCAGATACATACCTGACGTGTTCAAACAGGCCTACAGCTATAGTGCACTGTACTATATTCTTTAAATGAATGACCAACCATTACACATTTAGCTCAGATAAACTCTATGGGCCGGTTTCCCGGACAGGGCTTATTTTTTACAGTGGATCATATTGGTACCAAATGTATTTCTTTACCTAATGGTACATATGAGGACATTTTTTAAAGTTACTCTCCCAGTGACAGCAGGGGTACATATTTTGGCCGTGTTCACTGAACTAACACTATCCAGCATTTCCCAACCCTGTTCCTGGAGGCACACCAACAGTGCGAATTTTGGATCTCACCCACATCTGACCCCATTATTTTCCATCTTGGAGTCTCTTCTAATGAGCTTATGAATGGATTTATGTGTGTTTGAATAGGAAGAGTTGGAAAATGTGTAGTGTTTGTGTGCCTTCAGGAACAGGGTTGGGAAACACTAATCAGTATTGATTTGAAACCATAATTGGGATTTAAATGTCTCATTACACTATGAATTGTCTGTGTTTTTAGATGATGGGTTATGGTTATCCCTTATGATAAGTTTCACTACAGTGTAAGCAAAAAAAATTATATATTTACACTTAAAGCCCTGTTTTCAGATTGTTTATGATGAAATAGAACGGTTTTGACTGAAATTTCGACATATGCGGCTGCCCCGAGAATTTTCGATTGTTTGTTGTTTCACCTCCCACGTTTACAATGGGTTTAATGGTGCACTGGAACAATCTTTCCTAAATGCATTAAACTTTCGTTTACAAAGACGTGAAACTCACCAAGTGGTCAGGGGTGTTCACTGATATGCTCACACAAAAATCGCTGCAAAAGATGCATTCCAACAGGTTTTATCATACTTTTGTCCAACTCCATTGACTAGTATTAGATGTGTTGTGAGGTACGGTATTACTCCGCGCCGGGAACGTTGTTTCTATTCTTGCAATTGGCAAAGGTGGATTATCGCCATCAACTGGGCTGGAGTGTTTATTATTCAAGCTCTCAGCGGAAGAATGTACGGGTGTGAGGCGTTTGGAAAAATAGGTCCACAAGTTAACAACGAATGCTAAAACAGCTGTTGGAAAGCATCTTTTGCAGCGATTTTTGTGTGAGCATATCAGTGAACACCCCTGACCACTCAGTGAGTTTCATGTCTTTGTAAACGAAAGTTTAATGCATTTTAGAAAGGATTGTTCCAGTGCACCATTAAACCCATTGTAGAGGTGTTAGATGAAACACAAACACGCGAAAATTCTCAGGGCAGCCGCATATGTCGACATTTCAGTCAAAACCGTTCTATTTCATCATAAACAATCTGAAAACAGGGCTTTAAGTCTAAAATACCCAACTTGTCCTTTAATAGAACCATAATCTTGCCAATGGTAATCAATACACCAAAAACCATGGTTACTACAAAAACTCATGGTCAAGTTTTGAAAGGGAGGTTGGGGTTAGGTGATGCCTTGAATCAGGGATAATGGAAATTAGTTGAGTATTAAAGTTATTAATCCACGATAACTCGAATCCAGCTTCTCTCTGTCAAAGAGCGCATTTCGAATTCAAAAGTACATAGACTGAAAGACGGCAATGTCGGAAATCTGTGAAGTAGCACGCAAGAGCCAATTGCTGCGTCCGAAACTGCCTACTTCCATAGTATATAGTACGCGAAAAGCAGTAGGCGAGGCAAATAGTAGGTCCGAATACATAGTATTTGAAAAACAGTATGCGAAAAGTACCCAGATGACCTACTACTTCCGGTTAGATTTTGTAGTGTGCATATGATGGAGACTTCACTATCCTACGATGCCCCGGGAGAGGAGTTGCCTACCATTCCAACGAAGAAGACAACTCGTCGTCTTTGGCCCTGTCCCAAATGGCGCACTTCATGTGGACTTTCGGTCTCGTGGCCTTAAATTGTGCATGCTCGCTTAGTCTACGAGTCCGCAGTGTGTCATCTGTCATTTTTACGCTTTAAAGTGTACTCATCAGCGCCCCCTTGATGCGGTTTACGGCCCAGAAGACAATGGAAGGGAGGAGTTCACTGTGACGCTCGAGTCTGTCCCAAAATACGACTCTGGTGCACCCACGTGGATTCGCATCAAGGGTCCCTAAAGTCAGCACTCTATGATGTCATCAAAGTGTGGACTTTGAAGAGGACCACAAGTCAGGAGTGTGCCATTTGGGACAGGGCCATATTAGGCTGTATTCGCGCTGGAATTACATGACCTGATGACAACGTATGTCACGTGAGGTAGCAACATGGCGGATATAGTACGTCCGAATCTCATTCATACTACAAGCATGTATACTATACAGTACCTACTGTTTTAACGGTAAGTAGGTACTTCATCTCATTCAGTATCTACTGTTTTGGACGCAGCCAATGAGCATTTGATGTGCCATTGCAATGTGTCGTAAAGCTTCTTGAGGCACGATATTTAAATTCAAAATCATAATGGTACAACCACACTTTACATAAAAATACACACCTATACTCATGAGATCACATTGGATATCCCTACTGTAAAAACAGACGTCTTGACCCCGTTCAGCATGACTGCAAAAAGGTGATGCATAATTTCTTAGTAACAATTAACACAGCCGCACCCTCTGACTGTTTACCTCTAGACCTGACCTTGACCCTCCTCTAACACCTCCTTGCTCCTCCCACCTCGTCCAGGCTGAAGGCTGTAAATAACTACAATCAACAAAACGACAAGATGTTTTAAATCAAGCCAGAGGATATTCAATTACCCCTCGACCTCTTCCTCCACTCGGGTTTGCTGTTGCATGTGATGCTGTCCCCAAAGATTAGATTACCACCCACTGTCACTCCTCCAGAGTAGATCCACAGAGGCTATTAGGTAATGTGGGGCCTGTCTACCTCTATAGATGTGTCGTGTTGTCTGAAGCTCTTTGAAGTGGTGGCCACTTACCTGATTAAACCTTATTCTGAAACAAGATGCACTTGTACTGAGAATACAGACGAGAGAAAATAGGAAAAAAGGATGCTTGCAGTTGTTTTGCTAAGGCACCTGACACACTTCAGTTGATTTGATTTAATCACATAAATTGGGTGAGACATTGAAAATGTTTAGGACAATTTGGCACTACACATTTCCTGTTTATTGCACTCTATCCGTTCTCACAAACATCCACAAATCTTAAATTTGATTTCAAAACCATCTAAGACCCAACCAACACTCCAACACAAAACCCCAACTCTCCTCTGAATGTGGCAACAGAGGAAGTGGATTTTTGGAAACTTTCATTACTTTTGCAAATAAACATTGTATATTTTCCTCTGTGGTGTTTGTGTTTCTATCCCTGGCTTACTGTAAAAATACTGACAGGAAGTTTAAAAAAAGGAAGGAATATAGTTAAGCTCTAACCGAACGTCTTATATAAAGAAGTCACCTGCATATTTAAAGGAACGAGTAGTAGTAAATGGACTCTTGACAATAATTTGTATATAGAGAAGTAATGGACTAAGTACACACCCCTTAGGGGCGCCAGTATTAAGAACAATGGTTGGCGATAAAGCATTGTCTACTTTAACCGTCTGTGGTCTGTTTAGAAAGAAAGTAATAGATCGTATTAGATAGAACGTATTAGTGATGATGCAGCTTGTAAACACTGTAATTTACTTATCACTTACGTCTGTAATTTACTTGCAAAACACCGGCCACTGCATCATCTGTACCTCTCTTCTGTTTATATGCAAATTGAAAACAATTCATTATGAAAGACATTAATGATACAGGCCTGTAGTGTTTTAGCTCGGATGGAGGAGTTTTTTGGGGACGCCAACTTAAGTATTAAAACAAGCTCATCCCCCTAAAGCCCGGAATACACTGCCCGATTTTTCCCCCTCCTATAAGATCATTACCTTATCACACTGTGCGACATGGCTCGTTTAAACTCGGGTACGAGAGGCATGTAGACTGTACGATGATGACACGGACGCTTGGGCGGCAGCGCCACACGTTGCGCAATGTCACCAGCATGCGCTCGTGGTAAACAAATACCGGCGCGCAGGTCGTAGCAGCAAACACACTGTGCGTTGATCATGCTGAATTTCTGACACTGTCAGAAAACTATCATAGGCTATCTTTGGACGCAAGACCGGGAAAACGGCCGTCTTTGAACCTCTCTCATTGTACGACATAGGACCACCGATGAAGAGCCATGATCACAGAAATCGCGACGATTATTTCACGATGGCAATCTTTCGTCTGGGACAACCAATAATCGTGCAGTGTATCCCGGGCTTAAAAGGCTTTATTATTATAGAGGTATTCTCAGTCCGAGCAATACACTGAAAATATAACCTAAATGTATATTACTTTAATTATAGTATGGGAGCAAAAGTGAGACATCAAGATCCAA